>NC_091346.1:25971087-26021087 GCF_038502225.1 Cherax quadricarinatus | reverse complement strand
TCCTGACAATCTTTTCCATGATTTTGCATGCTATACTTGTCATTGATACTGGTCTGTAGTTTATTGCTTCATGTCTGTCTCCTTTTTTAAAGATTGGGACTACATTTGCTGTCTTCCATGCCTCAGGCAATCTCCCTGTTTCGATAGATGTATTGAATATTGTTGTTAGGGGTACACATAGCGCCTCTGCTCCCTCTCTCAATACCCATGGGGGAGATGTTATCTGGCCCCATTGCCTTTGAGGTATCTAGCTCACTCAGAAGCCTCTTCACTTCTTCCTCGGTTGTGTGCACTGTGTCCAGCACTTGGTGGTGTGCCCCACCTCTCAGTCTTTCTGGAGTCCCTTCTGTCTCCTCTTTGAACACTTCTTTGAATCTCTTGTTGAGTTCCTTACATACTTCACGGCCATTTCTTGTTGGCTCTCCTCCTTCCTTCCTTAGCCTGATTACCTGGTCCTTGACGGTTGTTTTCTTCCTGATGTGGCTGTACAACAGCTTCGGGTCAGATTTAGCTTTTGCTGCTATGTCGTTTTCATATTGACGCTGGGCCTCCCTTCTTATCTGTGCATATTCGTTTCTGGCTCTACGACTGCTCTCCTTATTCTCCTGGGTCCTTCGCCTTCTATATTTCTTCCATTCCCTAGCACACTTGGTTTTTGCCTCCTTGCATCTTTGGGTGAACCATGGGCTCATCCTGGCTTTTTCATTATTCCTGTTACCCTTGGGTACAAACCTCTCCTCAGCCTCCTTGCACATTGTTGCTACATATTCCATCATCTCATTAACTGGCTTCCCTGCCAGTTCTCTGTCCCACTGAACCTCATTCAGGAAGTTCCTCATTCCTGTGTAGTCCCCTTTCCTGTAGTTTGGTTTCATTTGTCCTTGCCTTCCTGCTTCCCCCTCCACTTGTAGCTCTACTGTGTATTCGAAGCTCAAAACCACATGATCGCTGGCCCCAAGGGGTCTTTCATATGTGATGTCCTCAATATCTGCACGACTCAAGGTGAATACTAAGTCCAGTCTTGCTGGTTCATCCTCTCCTCTCTCTCTTGTAGTGTCCCTTACGTGTTGGTACATGAAGTTTTCCAGTACCACCTCCATCATCTTAGCCCTCCATGTATCTTGGCCCCCATGTGGCTCCAAGTTCTCCCAGTCGATCTCCTTGTGGTTAAAGTCACCCATGATCAGGAGCTTTGCCCTGCATGCATGAGCTCTTCTGGCCACTGCAGCCAGTGTGTCAACCATCGCTCTATTGCTCTCGTCATACTCTTGCCTTGGCCTCCTGCTGTTCTGTGGTGGGTTATACATCACTGCAATTATCACCTTGGGACCACCAGAGTGAAGCGTTCCCGCTATGTCTGTGTATGTGTGTGTGTATGTGTGTGTGTGTTTGTGTGTGTGTGTGTGCGTGTGTGTGTGTATGTGTGTACTCACCTATTTGTACTCACCTATTTGTGGTTTCAGGGGTCGAGTCATAGCTCCTGGCCCTGCCTCTTCACTGATTGCTACTAGGTCCTCTCTCTCCCTGCTCCATGAGCTTTATCATACCTCGACTTAAAACTATGTATGGTTCCCGCCTCCACTACTTCACTTTCTAGGCTATTCCACGGCTTGACTACTCTATGAGTGAAGAAATACTTCCTAACATCCCTTTGATTCATCTGAGTCTTCAACTTCCAATTGTGACCTCTTGTGTTTGTGTCCCATCTCTGGAACATCCCGTCTTTGTCCACCTCGTCTATTCCGTGCAGTATTTTATATGTCGTTATCATGTCTCCCCTGACCCTCCTGGCCTCCAGTGACGTCAGGCCGATTTCCCTCAACCTTTCTTCGTAGGACAATCCCCGTAGCTCTGGGACTAGTCTTGTTGCAAACCTTTGCACTTTCTCTAATTTCTTGACGTGCTTGACTAGGTGTGGATTCCAAACTGGTGCTGCATACTCCAGTATGGGCCTGACGTAAATGGTATACAGAGTCGTGAACGACTCCTTACTGAGGTATCGGAACGCTATCCGTAGGTTTGCCAGGCGCCCGTATGCTGCAGCAGTTATCTGATTGATGTGCGCCTCAGGAGATATGCTCGGTGTTATACTCACCCCCAGATCTTTTTCCTTGAGTGAGGTTTGCAGACTTTGGCCATCTAAACTATATTGTGTCTGCCGTCTTCTTTGCCCTTCCCCAATCTTCATGACTTTGCATTTGCCGGGGTTAAACTCAAGGAGCCAGTTGCTGGACCAGGCTTGTAGCCTGTCCAGGTCTCTTTGTAGTCCTGCCTGATCCTCATCCGATTTGATTCTTCTCATTAACTTCACATCGTCCGCAAACAAGGACACTTCTGAGTCTATCCCTTCCGTTATGTCATTCACATATACCAAGAACAGCACAGGTCCTAGGACTGACCCCTGTGGAACCCCGCTTGTCACAGGCGCCCACTCTGACACCTCGTTACGTACCATGACTCGTTGTTGCCTCCCTGTAAGGTATTCTCTTATCCATTGCAGTGCCTTTCCTGTTATGTGTGCCTGATCCTCTAGCTTTTGCAGTAATCTCTTGTGAGGAACTGTGTCGAAGGCCTTCTTGCAGTCCAAAAAAATGCAGTCGATCCACCCCTCTCTCTCTTGTCTTACTTCTGTCACTTTGTCATAAAACTCTAATAGGTTTGTGACACAGGATTTTCCCTCCCTGAAACCATGCTGGTTGTCAATTATACACTTGTTTCTTTCCAGGTGCTCCACCACTCTCCTCCTGATGATCTTCTCCATGACCTTGCATAATATACACGTTAGTGATACAGGTCTGTAGGTTAGTGCCTCATGTCTGTCGCCCTTTTTAAAAATTGGGACTACATTTGCCATCTTCCATACCTCGGGGAGTTGTCCAGTTTCAAATGATGTGTTGAAGATCTTCGTTAATGGTACACACAATGTCTCTGCTCCCTCTTTAAGGACCCACAGAGAGATGTTGTCTGGTCCCACCGCCTTTGAGGTGTCAAGTTCGCATAGCAGCTTCTTCACCTCGTCCTTGGTTATATGTACCTCATCCAGCACTTGCTGGTGCACCCCCCTGCTCTGATTTCCTGGAGTCCTACTGGTTTCCACTGTAAATACTTCTTTAAATCTTGTGTTGAGCTCTTGTGAATTCCCCATCACCCTTCCTCAGTCTGATTACCTGGTCCTTGACTGCTGTTTTCCTCCTGATGTGGCTGTACAACAGCTTCGGGTCAGTCTTGACTTTCGATGCTATGTCATTTTCGTATTGCCGCTGAGCCTCCCTTCTTATCTGTGCATATTCGTTTCTGGCTCTTCGGCTAATCTCTTTATTTTCCTGAGTTCTCTGTCTTCTGTACCTTTTCCATTCTCTAGTACACCTAGTTTTTGCCTCCCTACACCTTTGGGTGAACCAAGGACTCATTCTGTTCTTCCCATTATTTCTGTTTCCCTTGGGAACAAACCTCTCCTCTGCCTCCTTGCATTTTGTTGCCACATAGTCCATCATTTCTTGTACTGGTTTTCCTGTCAGTTCCCTCTCCCACTGAATGTCTTGAAAGAAGTTCCTCAAGCCTGAGTAGTTCCCCCTTTTGTAGTTTGGCTTTTCCCACCCTATTCCTGCTGCTCTCTCCTCTTGGAGCTCAACTATGTAGTCGAGGCACAGAACCACATGATCACTAGCTCCCAGGGGCCTTTCATACATGATATCCTCAATGTCAGAACTACTCAAGGTGAATACAAGGTCCAGTCTTGCTGGTTCATCCTCTCCTCTCTCTCTGGTAGTGTCTCTAACATGTTGATGCATGAGGTTTTCCAGTACCACATCCATCATCTTGGCTCTCCATGTTTCAGGACCCCCATGGGGTTCCAGGTTTTCCCAGTCAATCTCCTTGTGATTGAAATCACCCATAACTATTAACTTTGCTCCCCCCATGTGTGCTCTCCTGGCCACCTCGGCAAGTGTGTCGACCATTGCTCTGTTGCTCTCATCGTATTCTTCTCTTGGCCTCCTGCAGTTCTGTGGTGGGCTGTACATTACTGCAATTATCACCTTATGTCCCTCAGACTGGATTGTTCCTACTAAGTAGTCCCTTTCGCCCGTGCCATCCATTCCTTCCATTTTCTCAAACCCCCACTGGTTTTTAATGAGCAGTGCAACTCCTCCTCCCCCTCTCCTCCCTCTGTCTTTCCTGAGGATTTGATATCCGGATGGAAAGATTGAATCTGTTATTACTCTGGTGAGTTTTGTTTCTGTGAGTGCTATTATTTCTGGGGATGTCTCCTTGATTCTTTCGTGCCACTCCTCATACTTATTTGTTATTCCATCTGCATTTGTATACCACACCTTCAACTTCTTTTCTAAGATTGTGGTCTGGGAGGTGTATTGGGGTTGAGGAAGTGGGAGACCTGATAAGGAACTATGGGTGGTTGCTGTGGGGGTGGAGTTTGTAATGCAGTGGGTGGGGGCATTGGATGTGGCATGGGTGTTTTGGTTTAGAGTGTTTGGTTGCACTGGGGTTGACCTGGTTGAGAGGCTTCTATATGAAGTTGTGAGGGAGGCTGTATTTGATCTTCCTGTGTCTGGGATCTCCTGTCTGTCTTCTCCATCCCCTCTCTTTCCTCCTTTCGCCTTTGTACCATCTCTCTCTGTTTCTGCCTTTCTGCTTGTGTTCTGTCGCGGTCGAGATACACCTTCCTGTATGCTGGCATGTCCCTTAATCGTGCTTTCTCCTGCAGGATCCTGTTCCGAGTCGATTCTGCCTTGAAGGTCACTTTCACTGGCCGGGTTCTTTTTTGTACAAACCCCCCTATTCTCCGAAAATTTTCCAGCTGGGTCATGTCGTCTTCTCCTATTGCTTTCATGATGCTTTCAATTGCTTTTCTTTCCCCTTGTTTTCTTGCTTCATATGTTTCCCCTTCAACTTCCTGGAGCCCATACACAAAGACTGACCTCACCCTTTCATGCTCCCACTGCATATCCCTGTGTGTCCCCTCATTCAATTTGATTTCCTCCATTGCAGCTTTCCTTTCTTCAGTTTCACTAGCTAATGTACTTGGGCTCAGTGGCCTGTCATTTTCCCTTCTCGGCTTTCCCTGGGCTCTGCTGTGGTATGTTAGGGCCTCCACATATAGCTTAGCTCTTTCATTTACTACAGTCTCCACTGATTTTGCTTCTACATGCAGTTTTGCTCCTTCTTTCCCCACAGTCCCCTTATTTGTGACTGAGGTAGCAGTCTCTGTTGTCAATCCCAAAATGTTCTTTAGTTCTTTAGGCTGTTTCAGATTTTTCAGTTCCTCTTCTAAACTCTGTATCCTGGCCTCTGCTGCTTTGACTTGCACCTCCCACTTCCTGCTTTCCATGTCTATCCTCTCTTCCATTCTCATGCTAAGTTCTTCTAGTTTCTTTTCCCATTCATGTTCCCTTTTTGTGAGCTCTGCTGCCCAATCTTCCTTTGCAGTTTCCTCCTCCTGTCCCTTGGTTTTTCTTGTTGCTCTCTGGCAACCCATTTTTGTTTTATCCTGATTGCCTCAGAGTGGGAAACCTATGTAATTCTGTATGTTAGGTTAGTATTGTGTATGTCAGAGTGTGCGGGGGGGGGGAGGTAGAGGAGGAACTGTGGCTATGTGGGAGAGTAGTGGGGAGGGGGAGTGGGAAGGAGAGTGAAGCAAGTGGGTGAGTGGGAGAGGGAGAGGGGGAAGGAGGGAGAGGTGGGGAGGGGGAGGGTGAAAGAGGGAGGGGAGGGATCAGGTGAAGGAGTGAGATGTCAGTGGGGGAGGGGGGGAGTGTATGTGTGAGTCTGGCAATGTGTGTGTGTGTGTGTGTGTTGTGTGTGTGGGTGTGGGTGTGTGTGGGTGTGTGTGGGTGTGTGTGGGTGTGTGTGGGTGTGTGTGGGTGTGCGTGCGCACACTAGGCTACGCTACTCTTTTGAAGATTATATTTTTTTTTTTCACAATCAATTCCTTATTAATATACACTAATATATACTATGTAATATTAATTGTGTACACTTGTGTTTGTGTGTACACTTGTGTTTGTGTGTGTGTGTGTTTACTAGCTTGTCGTTCTTTGAAAAAGAGGGGGGGGTTACGTTAACACTATTT
This sequence comes from Cherax quadricarinatus, assembly GCF_038502225.1. Classification (NCBI taxonomy): domain Eukaryota; kingdom Metazoa; phylum Arthropoda; class Malacostraca; order Decapoda; family Parastacidae; genus Cherax; species Cherax quadricarinatus. The sequence goes on along the minus strand of NC_091346.1, from coordinate 26,014,999 downwards.
GTTATTGTTCTTGGTTCACCGGTACTCTCCCGGCCCAGATCTTCGCACACTAGGCTATTTTACTTTTTGAAGATTATAGGATTATTTTTTCTCACTCAATTCCTTATTAATATATACTAATGTTTATAATAATAATAATAATAATAATAATTACGGGTGCACACGTGTGTTTGTATGTGCGTACTTGTTTACTAGCTTGTCGCTGTCAGGGGGGGGGGTTCACTAGGCTACACAACTCTTCTGGAGTTTACCTGGAGAAATTTAGATAATTTACTAAACATTATCAGGGTTACCACTATCTATCTCCTGGTACTGAAATAGGGAGAGAGTGATGGTATAGCATACAACCAGCAGGGCGAGACACTGAGACTTTAGACACTAACCAAAATTAACCACAAATAGGCAAGTGATGTCGTCTGCACAACAATGGAGGTTCCTGCTGGTCGGCTGCTATCAACTCCTTCAATTTTGTAACTCCTTCAGGAACTTTATCATGCATTCAAGTTTTTATTTTATTTTTCTTTTAAGACTTGGTATTCCCTCTTTTTTCTTTAGTACAGTATTATGGTCATAACAAGTCTGATAATGTTAGCTACATTCACAATACTAACAGCTGGGGATTGACTAATTTTTTCTTACGTTCAGTATTTACTTAATCACTCTTTTATGACCTTATCACTACACTGCTGTTATAACCAACTAACATATGTATTTGTTAATAATTCAGATCACACCGTTAACCCAATTAACTGTTTGGATATTTTGTGTCAACACTGCAGCCAGTAGCCTGCCTGATCAGCTGACTGCTACCCTCCCTCACTCACAATTCATTCAAATTTAAATTGTAAAATTCTTGATCTTATCACATTATTCGCACACTTGAAAGCTGTTACGCTCTTGTAGGTATGTTCACTGATTCACTCACGTACGATGACCGCTAATAATATCTTAGGACAGCCACTAGAACGCTAAATCCTGGGAGTACTATTCAGCGATACTGCTTCACGTGTGTGTGTGTATGTGTATGTGTGTGTGTGTATGTGTGTATGTGTATGTGTGTATGTGTGTGTGTATGTGTGTGTGTGTGTGTGTATGTGTATGTGTGTGTGTATGTGTGTGTGTATGTGTGTGTGTGTGTGTGTGTATGTGTATGTGTGTTAGTTACCATTTTGTCCTAGGAACATGTCGATTAGACACTAGGCCTGTTGTACTCACCTATTTGTACTCACCTATTTGTGGTTGCAGGGGTCGAGTCCTAGCTCCTGGCCCCGCCTCTTCACCGGTTGCTACTAGGCCCTCTCTCTCCCCGCTCCATGAGCTTTATCAAACCTCGTCTTAAAACTGTGTATGGTTCCTGCCTCCACTACGTCATTTTCTAGGCTATTCCACTGCCTTACAACTCTATGACTGAAGAAATACTTCCTACTATCTCTCTGACTCATTTGTGTCTTCAACTTCCAATTGTGGCCTCTTGTTTCTGTGTCCCCTCCCTGGAACATCCTGTCTTTGTCCACCTTGTCTATTCCACGCAGTATTTTATATGTCGTTATCATGTCTCCCCTGACCCTCCTGTCCTCCAGTGTGGTCAGGCCGATTTCCCTTAATCTTTCCTCATAGGACATTCCCCTTAGCTCTGGAACTAACCTTGTCGCAAACCTTTGTACTTTCTCTAGTTTCTTGACGTGCTTTATCAAGTGCGGGTTCCAAACAGGTGCTGCATACTCCAGTATGGGCCTGACATACACGGTGTACAGTGTCTTGAATGATTCCTTACTAAGGTATCGGAATGCTGTTCTCAGGTTTGCCAGGCGCCCATATGCTGCAGCAGTTATCTGATTGATGTGTGCTTCCGGAGACATGCTCGGTGTTATACTCACCCCAAGATCTTTCTCCTTGAGTGAGGTTTGCAGTCTTTGGCCACCTAGCCTATACTCTGTCTGTGGTCTTCTGTGCCCCTCCCCCATCTTCATGACTTTGCATTTGGCAGGATTAAATTCGAGAAGCCATTTGCTGGACCAGGTGTCCAGTCTGTCCAGGTCTCTTTGAAGTCTTGCCTGGTCCTCATCAGATTTAATTCTCCTCATTAACTTCACATCATCTGCAAACAGGGACACTTCTGAGTCTAACTCTTCCGTCATGTCGTTCACATATACCAAAAATAGCACTGGTCCTAGGACCGACCCCTGTGGGACCCCGCTCGTCACAGGTGCCCACTGTGATACATCATTACGTACCATGACTCGTTGTTGCCTCCCTGTCAGGTATTCTCTGATCCATTGCAGTGCCCTTCCTGTTATATGCGCCTGATGCTCTAGCTTCTGCACTAATCTCTTGTGAGGAACTGTGTCAAAGGCCTTCTTGCAGTCCTGCAGGCCTGTTGTGTGTGTATGTGTGTGTGTGTGTGTGTGTGTGTATAGGTATGTATGTTTGTGTGTGTGTGTGTGTGTGTGTGTGTGTGTGTGTGTGTGTGTGTGTGTGTGTGTGTTTGTATGTGTGTGTGTATGTGTGTGTGTATGTGTGTGTATGTGTGTGTATGTGTGTGTGTATGTATGTGTGTATGTGTGTGTGTGTATGTGTGTGTGTATGTGTGTGTGTGTGTGTGTGTGTATGTGTATGTGTATGTGTGTGTGTGTGTGTGTGTGTGTGTGTGTGTGTGTGTGTGTATGTGTGTGTGTATGTGTGTGTATGTGTGCGTGTGTGTGTGTGTGTGTATGTGTGTGTGTATGTGTGTGTGTGTGTGTGTGTGTGTGTGTGTGTGTGTGTGTGTGTGTGTGTGTGTGTGTGTATGTGTGTACTCACCTAATTGTACTCACCTAATTGTGGTTGCAGGGGCCGAGACTCAGCTCCTGGCCCCGCCTATTCACTGATCGCTACTAGGTCCTCTCCCTCTCTGCTTCCTGAGCTTTGTCATACCTCTTCTTAAAACTATGTATGGTTCCTGCCTCCACTACTTCACTAGCTAGGCTATTCCACTTCCTGACGACTCTATGACTGAAGAAATACTTCCTAACGTCCCTGTGACTCGTCTGAGTCTTCAGCTTCCAGTTGTGACCCCTTGTTTCTGTGTCCCATCTCTGGAACATCCTATCTCTGTCCACCTTGTCTATTCCCCGCAGTATCTTGTATGTCGTTATCATGTCTCCCCTGACCCTTCTGTCCTTCAGTGTCGTCAGTCCAATTTACCTCAACCTTTTCTCGTACGACATTCCCCTGAGCTCTGGGACTAGCCTTGTTGCAAACCTTTGTACTTTCTCTAACTTCTTGACGTGCTTGACCAGGTGTGGGTTCCAGACTGGTGCTGCATACTCCAGTATGGGCCTAGCATACACAGTGTACAGTGTCTTGAACGATTCCTTATTAAGGTATCGGAACGCTATTCTCAGGTTTGCCAGGCGCCCGTATGCTGCAGTGGTTATTTGGTTGATGTGTGCCTCCGGTGATGTGCTCGGTGTTATGGTCACCCCAAGGTCTTTCTCCCTGAGTGAGGTCTGTAGTCTTTGTCCACCTATCCTATACTCTGTCTGCCGTCTTCTTTGCCCCTCCCCAATCTTCATGACTTTGCATTTGGCAGGATTGAATTCGAGAAGCCAGTTTCTGGAACATATATCCAGCCTGTCCAAGTCTCTTTGCAGTCCTGCCTCATCCTCATCCGATTTACTTCTTCTCATCAACTTCACATCATCTGCGAATAGGGACACTTCAGAGTCTATTCCTTCCAACATGTCGTTTGCATATATCAAAAATAGCACTGGTCCTAGAACTGACCCCTGTGGGACCCCGCTCGTCACAGGCGCCCACTGTGATACCTCTTCACGTACCATGACTCGCTGCTGCCTCCCTGTCAGGTGTTCCCTGATCCATTGCAGTGCCCTCCCTGTTACATGCGCCTGATCCTCCAGCTTCTACACTAATCTCTTTTGGGGAACTGTGTCAAAGGCCTTCCTGCAGTCTAGGAAAACGCAATCTACCCACCCCTCTCTCTCGTGTCTTACTTCTGTTACCTTGTCATAAAACTCCAGGAGGTTTGTGACACAGGATTTGCCTTCCATGAACCCATGCTGGTTTTCATTTATAATCTTGTTCCGTTCCAGGTGTTCGACCACTCTCCTCCTGATAATCTTCTCCATGACTTTGCACACAATACATGTCAGAGACAAAGGTCTGTAGTTTAGTGACTCATTTCTGTTTCCTTTCTTAAATATGGGGGCTGCATTTGCTGTCTTCCATTTCTCAGGTAGTTGCCCAGTTTCAAGGGATGTGTTGAAGATTGTGGTTAGGGGCACGCACAGCATCTCTGCTCCTTCTCTAAGGACCCATGGGGAGATGTTGTCCGGTCCCATTGCCTTTGAGGTATTAAGGTCACTTAGCAGCTTCTGCGCCTCCTCCTCGGTTGTTCATATGTCATCCAACACTTGTCTCTGTCTCTACTGTAAAAACTTCCTTAAATCTCCTGTTTAGCTCCTCACATACCTCCTGATCATTTCATATGAGCTCTCCCCTTCTGTCCTCAATCTGATCACCTGGTCTTTGACTGTTGTCTTCCTCCTGATGTGGCTATACAACAATTTCGGGTCAGTCTTGATTTTCGATGCTATGTCATTTTCATACTGTTGCTGGGCCTCCCTCTTTACCTGTGCATACTCGTTCCTGGCTCTGCGACTGATCTCCCTATTTTCGTGTGTTCTCTGCTTTCTGTACTTTTTCCATTCTCTATTGCACTTTCTTTTTGCCTCCTTACACCGTCGGGTAAACCAGGGGCTCGTTCTGGTCTTCCCATTGTTTCTGTTGCCCTTGGGAATAAACCTTTCCACTGCCTCCTTGCATTTTGTTGTTACATATTCCATCATTTCGTTTAGTGGCTTTCCTGTCAGTTCTCTGTCCCACGGAACCTCCTGCAGGAAGTTCCTCAACCCTATGTAGTCCCCTCTTTTATAGCCAGGCTTTTCCCATTCAACTCCTGTTACTCTCTCCACTTGCAACTCTATGTATTCAAAGCACAGAACCACGTGGTCGCTAGCTCCTAGGGGACTCTCATACTTGATGTCCTCAATGTCTGAGCTGCCCAGGATGAACTCAAGGTCCAATCTTGCTGGTTCATCCTCCCCTCTCACTCTGGTAGTGTCCTTAACATGTTGGTGCATGAGGTTTTCCAGCACCACGTCCAACAACTTGGCTCTCCATGTTTTGGGACCCCCATGTGGCTCCAGGTTTTCCCAGTCAGTCTCCCTGTGGTTGAAATCCCCCATAACCAGCAACTTTGCTCTGCTGGAGTGAGCTCTTCTTGCCACCTCAGCAAGTGTGTCCACCATTGCTCTGTTGCTCTCTTCATATTCCTCTCTTGGCCTCCTGCAGTTCTGTGGTGGATTATACATCACTGCAATGACCACCTTGTGCTCCCCAGACTGAAGTGTACCTACTATGTAGTCTCTTTCTCCCGTCTCGTCTATGCCTTCCATTTTCACGAATTTCCATCTGTTATTTACGAGCAGAGCAACCCCACCTCAACCTCTGCCCCTTCTATCTTTCTTCATGATCTGGTATCCTGGTGGGAAGATTGCATCTGTTATTGTCTCCGTGAGTTTTGTTTCCGTAACTCCTATGATGTCTGGAGAATTCTCATTGATTCTTCCTTGCCATTCCTCATGTTTATTCGTTAATCCATCCGCATTTGTGTGTGTGTATCTGTGTGTGTGTGTGTGTGTGTGTGTGTGTGTGTGTGTGTGTGTGTGTGTGTGTGTGTGTGTGTGTGTTTGAGTGTGTGTTTGTGTGTGTGTGTGTGTGTGTTTGAGTGTGTGTGTGTGTGTGTGTATGTGTGTGTATGTGTGTGTGTGTGTATGTGTGTGTGTATGTGTGTGTGTGTGTCTGTGTGTGTGTTTGTGTGTGTGTGTGTTTGTGTGTGTGTGTGTACTCACCTAATTGTGGTTGCAGGGGTCGAGACTCAGCTCCTGGCCCCGCCTCTTAACTGATCACTACTGGGTCCTCTCTCTCTCTGCTTCCTGAGCTTTGTCATACCTCTTCTTAAAACTATGTATGGTTCCTGCCTCCACTACTTCACTTGCTAGGCTATTCCATTTGTTGACAACTCTATGACTGAAGAAATACTTCCTAACGTCCCTGTGACTCGTCTGAGTCTTCAGCTTCCAGTTGTGACCCCTTGTCCCTGTGTCCCATCTCTGGAACATCCTATCTCTGTCCACCTTGTCTATTCCCCGCAGTATCTTGTATGTCGTTATCATGTCCCCCCTGACCCTTCTGTCCTCCAGTGTCGTCAGTCCGATTTCCATTAACCTTTCCTCGTACGACATTCCCCTGAGCTCTGGGACTAGCCTTGTTGCAAACCTTTGTACTTTCTCTAACTTCTTGACGTGCTTGACCAGGTGTGGGTTCCAGACTGGTGCTGCATACTCCAGTATGGGCCTAACATACACAGTGTACAGTGTCTTGAACGATTCCTTATTAAGGTTTCGGAACGCTATTCTCAGGTTTGCCAGGCGCCCGTATGCTGCAGTGGTTATTTGGTTGATGTGTGCCTCCGGTGATGTGCTCGGTGTTATGGTCACCCCAAGGTCTTTCTCCCTGAGTGAGGTCTGTAGTCTTTGTCCACCTAGCCTATACTCTTTCTGCGGTCTTCTTTGCCCCTCCCCAATCTTCATGACTTTGCATTTGGCTGGATTGAATTCGAGAAGCCAGTTACTGGACCACATGTCCAGCCTGTCCAGGTCTCTTTGCAGTCCTGCCTCATCCTCGTCCGATTTAATTCTTCTCATCAACTTCACGTCATCTGCGAACAGCGACACTTCAGAGTCTATTCCTTCCATCATGTCGTTCACATATATCAAAAATAGCACTGGTCCTAGAACTGACCCCTGTGGGACCCCGCTCGTAACAGGCGCCCACTGTGATACCTCTTCACTTACCATGACTCGCTGCTGCCTCCTTGTCAGGTATTCCTTTATCCATTGCAGTGCCCTCCCTTTTACATGTGCCTGATCCTCCAGGTTCTGCACTAATCTCTTGTGGGGAACTGTGTCAAAGGCCTTCCTGCAGTCTAGGAAAACGCAATCTACCCACCCCTCTCTCTCGTGTCTTACTTCTGTTACCTTGTCATAAAACTCCAGGAGGTTTGTGATACAAGATTTGCCTTCCATGAACCCATGCTGGTTTTCATTTATAATCTTGTTCCTTTCCAGGTGTTCGACCACTCTCCTCCTGATAATCTTCTCCATGACTTTGCACACAATACATGTCAGAGACACAGGTCTGTAGTTTAGTGCCTCGTTTCTGTTTCCTTTCTTAAATATGGGGACTAAATTAGCTGTCTTCCATTTCTCAGGTAGTTGCCCAGTTTCAAGGGATGTGTTGAAGATTGTGGTTAGAGGCACGCACAGCATCTCTGCTCCTTCTCTTAGGACCCATGGGGAGATGTTGTCCGGTCCCATCGCCTTTGAGGTGTCAAGGTCACTTACGAGCTTCTTCACCTCCTCCTCAGTTGTTCGTATGTCATCCAACACTTGTTGGTATATTCCCTCTTGATGTTCCCTTCTGTGCTGTCTTCCCACAGCCCTTCCTGTCTCTACTGTAAAAACTTCCTTAAATCTCCTGTTCAGCTCCTCACATACCTCCTGATCATTTCTTGTGAGTTCTCCACCTTCTGTCCTTAATCTGATCACCTGGTCTTTGACTGTTGTCTTCCTCCTGATGTGGCTATACAACAGTTTCAGGTCAGTCTTGATTCTCGATTCTATGTCATTTTCATACTGTCGCTGGGCCTCCCTCCTTACCTGTGCATACTCATTCCTGGCTCTGCGACTGATCTCCCTATTTTCATGTGTTCTTTGCCTTCTGTACTTTTTCCATTCTCTATTGCACTTTGTTTTTGCCTCCTTACACCGTCGGGTAAACCAGGGGCTCGTTCTGGTCTTCCCATTGTTTCTGTTGCCCTTGGGAATAAACCTTTCCACTGCCTCCTTGCATTTTGTTGTTACACATTCCATCATTTCATTTACTGGCTTTCCTGCCAGTTCTCTGTCCCACTGGACCTCCCGCAGGAAGTTCTTCAACCCTACGTAGTCCCCTCTTTTATAGTCAGGCTTTTCCCATTCAACTCCTGTTATTCTTTCCTCTTGCAGCTCTACTATGTATTCAAAGCACAGAACCACGTGGTCGCTAGCTCCTAGGGGACTCTCATACTTGATGTCCTCAATGTCTGAGCTGCCCAGGGTGAACACAAGGTCCAATCTTGCTGGTTCATCCTCCCTCTCACTCTGGTAGTGTCCTTAACATGTTGTGCATGAGGGTTTTCCAGCACCACGTCCAACATCCTGGCTCTCCATGTTTCGGGACCCCCATGTGGCTCCAGGTTTTCCCAGTCAATCTCCCTGAGGTTGAAATCCCTCATAACCAGCAACTTTGCTCTGCTGGAGTGAGCTCTTCTTGCCACCTCAGCAAGTGTGTCCACCATTGCTCTGTTGCTCTCTTCATATTCCTCTCTTGGCCTCCTGCAGTTCTGTGGTGGATTATACATCACTGCAATGACCACTTTGTGTTCCCCAGACTGAAGTGTACCTGCTATGTAGTCTCTTTCTCCCGTCTCATCTATGCCTTCCATTTTCTCGAATTTCCATCTGTTTTTTATGAGCAGAGCAACCCCACCTCCCCCCCTGCCCCTTCTATCTTTCCTCATGATCCGGTATCCTGGTGGGAAGATTGCATCTGTTATTGTCTCCGTGAGTTTTGTTTCTGTAAGTGCTATGATATCTGGGGACTTCTCATTGATTCTTTCTTGCCATTCCTCATGTTTATTTGTTAATCCATCTGCATTTGTGTACCAAACCTTCAACTTCTGCTCTAATACTGTAACTGTGGTGTGGGGGGTGGAAACAGAGGAATCGGTGTGTGATGGTTGGTTTGGATTGTTCAGTTGCCTTGGGGGTGTCGTGGCTGGAGTCCTTCTGCAGGTGTTTCTGGGGGGTGTGCTTGTCCTTCCATTTGATCCTGGGTCATGCTGCTCTCCTTTTTCATTTCCTCCCATTTTTCCTTTCGTTTTTGAACTCTCTCTTTCATCGTCTTCCTTTCGTCCTGTGTTCTGTCTCGATCGAGGTACACACTCCAGAACTCCTGCTTGCCTCTCAGCCGTGCTTTCTCCTGCAGGATCATGGTTTGGGTTGATTCTGCCTTGAAAATTGCTTTGAGAGGCCGATTCCTTTTCTTTGCAAACCACCCAATTCTCCGAAAATTTGCCACCTGGGTCATGTCCCCCTCGCCTATCACCTTCATGATATCTTCAATCGCTTTTTTCTCCTCCTGCTTTCTTTCATCATAAGTTCCCCTTTAGCTTCGTCTAGCCCATAGACAAACACGGATCTCTCCCTTTCCACCTCCCACTGTGACTCCCATTGCATCCTCTGATGTGTTTTAGTTCCTTCCCGTGGAGTGTTCCTTCCTTCAGTCCCTTCCCTAGTTATGGCCCCTATGCTTCTTGGTTTGTCCTTCCTGCTCACCTGTTCCTGGCCCCCACAGGTATCTGGTAAGGTCCCTGCACATGTCCTAGTTCCTTCAATGTCTTCCAACCTCTCATTCTGTCCTAGTGTGCTCCCTTTCTTTGTTTTGGCCCCATGTGGGTTTGACAGGACCTCTGCATACAGTTTAGTTTCCATGCTTCCTTCAGACCTGTTGTCTGTGTCTGATGTAGCCATTGCCGATGCTACTTCTGTAATATCTTTGTCTCTGTGCTGTTTCAGATGTCTCAGCTCCTCTTCTAATCTCTCTATCTTGATTTCTGCTGCTGTGGCCTGTTGCTTCCACCTTCTGCATTCTGCTGCTAACCTCTCTTCCATCTTCCTTTCCAGCTCATCTAGTCTCCTTCCCCAGTCTTCCTCCCTTTTTTTGAGCTCTACCTCCCATTCCTCCCTCCCAGATTCGTCCTTGGAGCCCCTTGTCCTCATCCTGGTTCTAGATTCCCCCGTTGCTCCACAGAAGGGGGGACGGGTGGTTAGGGAGAGGGGAATAGATGGTTAGGAGGAGAGGGGATGAATGGTTGTGGGGGAGGGGGAGGATGGTTATTGGAGGGGTAGAGATAGTTGGGGAGGGGGTTAGATGGTTTGGGGGAGGGGTAGATGGCTAGGGTTAGGTGGTTAGGGAAGGGGGAGAGGTGTGTGTGTATATGTGTGTGTATGTGTATGTGTATGTGTGTGTGTGTGTATGTGTGTGTGTGTGTATGTGTATGTGTGTGTGTGTGTACTCACCTATTTGTACTTACCTAGCTGTGGTTGCAGGGGTCGAGTCACAGCTCCTGATCCTGCCTCTTTACTAGCTGCTACTAGATCACTCTTTCTGCTCCATGAGCTTTATCATACTTCTTCTTAAAGCTATGTATAGATTCTGCCTCCACTACATCACTTCCCAGACTGTTCCACTTCCTGACTACTCTGTGGCTGAAGAAATACTTCCTAACATCCTTGTGATTCATCTGAGTCTTCAACTTCCAACTGTGTCCCCTTGTTGCTGTGTCCCATCTCTGGAACATCCTGTCTTTGTCTACCTTGTCAATTCCTCTCAGTATTTTGTATGTCGTTATCATATCCCCCCTATCTCTCCTGTCCTCCAGTGGCGTCAGGTCAACTTCCCTTAACCTCTCCTCGTAGGACATACTTCTTAGCTCCGGGACTAGTCTTGTTGCAAACCTTTGCACTTTCTCTAGTTTCCTTACGTACTTGGCTAGGTGTGGGTTCCAAACTGGTGCTGCATATTCCAGTATGGGCCTAACGTACACAGTGTACAGGGTCCTGAACGATTCCTCATTAAGATGTCGGAATGCTGTTCTGAGGTTTGCTAGGCGGCCATATGCTGCAGCAGTTATTTGGTTAATGTGTGCCTCAGGAGATGTGCCTGGTGTTATACTCACCCCAATGTCCTTTTCCTTGAGTGAGGTTTGTAGTCTCTGGCCCCTTAGACTGTACTCTGTCTGCGGTCTTCTTTACCTTTCCCCCAATCTTCATGATTTTACACTTGGTGGGGTTGAACTCCAGGAGCCAGTTGCTGGATCAGGCCTGAAGCTTGTCCAGTTGCCTGGATTCTTCTCATTAACTTCACATCATCTGCAAACAGGGACGCTTTGGAGTCTATTCCTTCCGCTGTTTACTTCCTGATAGTTATTCCCTGAACTATTGCAGTGCCTTCCCTGTTATCCTTGTCTAGTCCTCCAGCTTTTGCACTCATCTCTTGTGTGAAACTGTGCCAAACGCCTTCTTACAGTCCAAGAAAATGCAATCTACCCACCCCTCTCTCTCTTGTCTTACTGCTGTCACCCTATCATAGACCTCCAGTAGGTTTGTGACACAGGATTTCCCATCCCTGAAACCGTGCTGGCTGTCGTTGAGAAGCTCATTCCTTTCTAGGTGTTCCACCACTCTTCTCCTGATAATCTTCTCCATGACTTTGCATACTATACATGTCAATGACACTGGTCTGTAGTTTAATGCTTCGTGTCTGTCTCTTTTTTTAAAAATTGGGACTACGTTTGCAGTCTTCCATACCTCAGGTAGTCGCCCTGTCTCGAAAAATGTGTTGAAGATTGTTGTTAGGGGTACACATAGTGCCTCTGCTCCCTCTCTCAGGACCCATGGAGAGATGTTATCCGGCCCCATCGCATTTGAGGTGTCTAGCTCGCTTAGTAACCTCTTCACTTCTTCCTGGGTTGTATGTATTGTGTCCAACAATTGATGGTGTGTTTATGTGTGTGTGTGTGTGTGTGTGTGTGTGTGTGTACTCGCCTACATGTGGTTTCAGGTGTCGAGTCTCAGCTCCTGGCCCTGACTCTTCGCTGGTCGCTAATAGGTTCGCTCCTGTCTTTGAGAGTCTTATCGTACCTCTTCTTAAAGCCGTATATGGACCCTGCCTCTACTATTTCATTCTCCAGATTACTCTACTCCCGGGCTTCTCTAAGGCTGAATAAATACTGCTTGATATCCCTGTGACACATCTGAGTTTTAACTTCGAGCTGTGTCCTCGTGATATTTTTACCCAGTCTTTCAAACAATGTGTTCTTATTCACCCTATCTGTTCCTCTTAGAATTTTGTACGTTATCATATCACCTTAGTTCTTCAGTCCTCCAGTGATATCAGGCTGAGTTACCTTACCTTCTGCTTATAGGACATAAGTAGAGGTTAAGGGTACTAACATTTGTACTTTCTCCAGTTCATTGACATGCTTGACTAGGTGTGGGTTCCATACTGGTGCTGCATACTCCTGTATGGACCTGACGTACAAGGTGTAGTGTCCTGAATGACTCCTCACTTAGATGTCTAAAAGCTTGTATTAGATTTGCCAGACGCGCATTTGTTGCAGCATTTATTTGCTTGATGTGCGCCTCTAGGGATATGCTCGCCCCAAGATCCTTCTCTTTGAGTGAGGTTTGCATACTCAGACAAGACAGTCTGCGGTCTTGATTACCCTTCCCCAAGCTTCAAACCTTCGTAGTTTCTGTAGTTAAACTCCAGTAGCCTAAGCAGACCAGACCTGCAGCCTGTCCACATCTATTTATAGCTGTCTTTGGTTAACGTCTGCTTGTATTCCCCTCATTTTCTTCACATCATCTGCGAACAGGAATACCTCTGATTATCCCTTTTCTCATGTCATTCACGTATACAAGAAATAGCACCGGACCTAGGACTGATCCTTGTTGAAACCCACTCGTCACATACACCCATTCCGAAACATAATCACACACCATCACTCGTCGTTTCCTTCGTGTTTCTGTTTTTACCTATTTGTTCTTACCTATCTGTGGTTGCAGCGGTCGAATCACAGATCCTGGCCCCGCCTTTTCTCTGGTTCTTGCTCCATAAGCTTTATCGTATCTCTTCTTAAACCTATGTATGGATCCCGCCTCCATTACATCACTCTCCAGATTGTTCCACTTCCTGACAATTTTATGGCTGAAGAACTTACAAACATCCCTGTGATTCATCTGAGTTTTCAACTTCCAGTTGTGACCCTTTGTTGCTGTGTCCCATCTCAGAAACATCCTGTAAATATCTACCTTGTTAATTCCTCTCAGTATTTTATGTCGTTATCATGTCCCTCCCCTATCTCTCCTGTGCTCTTGTGTCGCCAGATATATTTTTCTTAACCTCTTCTCGTAGGACATACTTCTTAGCTCCGGGACTAGTCTTGTTGCAAACCTTTGAATTTCTCTAATTTTTCGACGTGCTTGAACAGTGGGTTCCATATATAGGCTAGTGGGTTCCATACTGGTGCTGCATACTCCAATATGGGTCTGATGTACACGGCGTACAGAATCTTGAACACCTCCTTGTTAAGGTGTCGAAACGCTATTTTTAGGTTTGCTAGGCGCCCATATGCTGCAGCAGTCATTTAGTTGATGTGAGCCTCAGGAGATGTGCTAGGTATTATACTCACCCCAAGATCATTTTCCTTGAGTGAGGTTTGCAATCCTTGGCCCCCCTAGCCTGTACTCTGTCTGTTGTCTTCTTTGACCTTCCCTAATCTTCATAACTTTGCACTTGGTGGGGTTAATCTCCAGGAGCCAGTTGCTGGACCAGGCTTGCAACCTGTCCAGATCCCTTTGTAGTTCTACCTGATCCTCATCCACTTGAATTCTCTGCATTAGCTTCACGTTGTCTGCAAACAAGGACACCCTTGAATCTTTCCTCTCCGTCAAGCCATCACATATACCAGAAACAGCATCGGTCCTAGGACTGACCCTGGTGGAACCCCTCTCGTCACAGGCACCTACTCTGACTCCTCGTCACGTACCATCACTCGTTGTTTCCTTCCTGAGAGGTATTATCTGATCCATTGCAGTGACGTTCCTGTTATTCATGCCTATTCCTCAATCTTTTGCATTAATAGTTCCTGTCTTACTTCTGTCACCTTGTCGTAAAACTTTAGTAGGTTTGTGACACAGGATTTTCCCCTCTCTGAAACCGTGCTGGTTATCATGTATAACCTCATTCCTTTTTAGTTGCTCCACCAGTCTCTTCCTGATAAGCTTCTCCATGACTTTGCATATTATACAGTGCTAGTCACGGCATTATGCCGGGTGAGCGCCCCGGCAAAATGTCGTGATGAAACTCAAAGACCTACCATACAAGGGGTTCTTTTTTCACCAGTGCATTATGCCGGGTAGCAGCCGTTGGCATGACGTCACGGCCTGCCGCCACACTCCACAGTGACTCGTCGGTGCTCATGTGGCTGCCATGGTGAGAAGAAGTGTTGCACTTTTGTCTCTCATCCATTCCATCTTTCGACCAGTGTTCTCTTTGGCTTTGGGGCTATACATATTTGATTATGGGTGAAAGGAAATCTTTAACCCCTGAAACTATAGCTCAAATCATAGGGCTTAGCAAAGCTGGGCACCAGATGAAAGAAATAGTGGAGAATGTTGGTGTGTGTGAGATTTCAGTGAGGAACTGGGTGCAGCGTTTCAAAGCTGGTGGCGGTGTCGAGTTATTGTCTACCAAACCTCGACCTGGCCCCTCGAAGAAGACATCTGTTCGTACCTTAACTCTGTTAAAGGAGTTAGAGAGTACACCTAAGATAACTGCTAAAGAATTGAAAGAAAAGAACCCACATCTTCTCTCAGAGGTGTCTGTAAGAACTGTTAACAGATATGTGTCAGAACGGGGCTACAGTAGTCATCGCCAGGTTAAGAAACCGATCCTCTCCAAGCCACAGAAGAAACGTAGGCTGGATTATGCAAAGAAATATCTTCACTGGAATCCTCAACAGTGGTCTGAAGTACTTTGGAGTGATGGATCAACCTTCACCGTCACCTGTAACCGTGGGGGGACGTGTACCAGCCCAGAGGTAGTGACCCGCTAGACCCACGCTACACCAAACACCCAGACTCGCTCATGGTTTGAGGGTGTTTCAGTGCTCAGAGTGTTGGTGAACTCACTGTGCTTTCCAAAAACCAGTATATGAACCAGTATAATTACCTGGAGTTATTGTGTGACAATTTACCTGAGGTGTTAGACAAGTGTGGGGCTACGGTTTTTATGCAGGATGGTACACCGTGTTATACCGCCAAATCTATAGTTCAGTGTCTTAAGGACTGTGAAGTGAGGTTCTTTAATGACTGGCCAGGCAATTCCCCGGACCTAAACCCTATTGAGAACCTCTGGTCAATAGTGAAACGAAGTTTAATGGACAAGGATATCAGTTCCATCCTGCAGCTGGAGGCTGCTCTTCATGAGGCATGGAATATTATACCTCCCCAAACCCTCAAAAATTTGTGTGAGAGTCTTCGTACACGGCTGAGGGACGTGATTAAGCGTAAAAGAACGCAGCACCAAATGTTAAAACCTCAGTAAGTGTGCAAATATATATATTATAATCTTTCATGGTATGTGTTTATGTTTTGGTACGTGTGTGGGGGAGGGGCGGCATAATGCCATGACTAGCACTGTACATGTGCATAAACAAGGGGTGGTCAGTGACACTGCCTGTCTCCTTTCTTAAAGATAGGGACTACATTTACTCTCTACCACATCTCAGCAGTTGCCCTGTTTCGATAGATGTGTTGAAGATTGTTGTTAGCAACACACACACACCGCCTCTGCTCCCTCTCTCAGGACCCATGGAAAGATGTTGTCCGGCCGCACCGCCTTTGAGGTGTCTAGTACACCTGGCAGCACCTGTTAGTGTACGCTACCATTCCAGTTTACTGTAGTCCAGTCTGTCCCCACTGAAAATACTTCCTTAAATGTCGGGTTTAGCTCTTCACATACTTTATAGTTTCTTGTATGTGTACTCACCTAGTTGTACTCACCTAGTTGAGGTTGCAGGGGTCGAGTCCAAGCTCCTGGCCCCGCCTCTTCACTGGTCACTACTAGATCACTCTCCCTGAACCGTGAGCTTTATCATACCTCTGCTTAAAGCTATGTATGGATCCTGCCTCCACTACATCGCTTCCCAAACTATTCCACTTCCTGACTATTCTGTGGCTGAAGAAATACTTCCTAACATCCCTGTGATCCATCTGTGTCTTCAACTTCCAACTGTGTCCCCTTGTTGCTGTGTCCAATCTCTGGAACATCCTGTCTTTGTCCACCTTGTCAATTCCGCTCAGTATTTTGTATGTCGTTATCATGTCCCCCCTATCTTTCCTGTCCTCCAGTGTCGTCAGGTTGATTTCCCTTAACCACTCCTCGTAGGACATACCTCTTAGCTCTGGAACTAGTCTTGTTGCAAACCTTTGCACTTTCTCTAGTTTCTTTACGTGCTTGGCAAGGTGTGGGTTCCAAACTGGTGCCGCATACTCCAATATGGGCCTAACGTACACGGTGTACAGGGTCCTGAATGATTCCTTATTAAGATGTCGGAATGCTGTTCTGAGGTTTGCTAGGCGCCCATATGCTGCAGCAGTTATTTGGTTGATGTGCGCTTCAGGAGATGTGCCTGGTGTTATACTCACCCCAAGATCTTTTTCCTTGAGTGAGGTTTGTAGTCTCTGGCCCCCTAGACTGTACTCCGTCTGCGGTCTTCTTTGCCCTTCCCCAATCTTCATGACTTTGCACTTGGTGGGGTTGAACTCCAGGAGCCAATTGCTGGACCAGGTCTGCAGTCTGTTCAGATCCCTTTGTAGTTCTGCCTGGTCTTCGATCGAATGAATTCTTCTCATGAACTTCACGTCATCTGCAAACAGGGACACTTCGGAGTCTATTCCTTCCCTCATGTCGTTCATGTGTGTGTGTGTGTGTGTGTGTGTGTGTGTGTACTCACCTAGTTGTACTCACCTAGTTGAGGTTGCGGGGGTCGAGTCCGAGCTCCTGGCCCCGCCTCTTCACTGATCGCTACTAGGTCACTCTCCCTGAGCCGTGAGCTTTATCATACCTCTGTTTAAAGCTATGTATGGATCCTGCCTCCACTACATCGCTTCCCAAACTATTCCACTTACTGACTACTCTGTGGCTGAAGAAATACTTCCTAACATCCCTGTGATTCATCTGTGTCTTCAGCTTCCAACTGTGTCCCCTTGTTACTGTGTCCAATCTCTGGAACATCCTGTCTTTGTCCACCTTGTCAATTCCTCTCAGTATTTTGTATGTCGTTATCATGTCCCCCCTATCTCTCCTGTCCTCCAGTGTCGTCAGGTTGATTTCCCTTAACCTCTCCACGTAGGACATACCTCTTAGCTCTGG
This sequence comes from Cherax quadricarinatus, assembly GCF_038502225.1. Lineage (NCBI taxonomy): Eukaryota > Metazoa > Arthropoda > Malacostraca > Decapoda > Parastacidae > Cherax > Cherax quadricarinatus. The sequence goes on along the minus strand of NC_091346.1, from coordinate 25,997,833 downwards.
GACTAGTCTTGTTGCAAACCTTTGCACTTTCTCTAGTTTCTTTACGTGCTTGGCTAGGTGTGGGTTCCAAACTGGTGCCGCATACTCCAATATGGGCCTAACGTATACGGTGTACAGGGTCCTGAACGATTCCTTATTAAGATGTCGGAATGCTGTTCTGAGGTTTGCTAGGCGCCCATATGCTGCAGCAGTTATTTGGTTGATGTGCGCTTCAGGAGATGTGCCTGGTGTTATACTCACCCCAAGATCTTTTTCCTTGAGTGAGGTTTGTAGTCTCTGACCCCCTAGACTGTACTCCGTCTGCGGCCTTCTTTGCCCTTCCCCAATCTTCATGACTTTGCACTTGGTGGGATTGAACTCCAGGAGCCAATTGCTGGACCAGGTCTGCAGCCTGTCCAGATCCCTTTGTAGTTCTGCCTGGTCTTCGATCGAGTGTATTCTTCTCATCAACTTCACGTCATCTGCAAACAGGGACACCTCAGAGTCTATTCTTTCCGTCATGTCGTTCACAAATACCAGAAACAGCACTGGTCCTAGGACTGACCCCTGCGGGACCCCGCTGGTCACAGGTGCCCACTCTGACACCTCGCCACGTACCATGACTCGCTGCTGTCTTCCTGACAAGTATTCCCTGATCCATTGTAGTGCCTTCCCTGTTATCCCTGCTTGGTCCTCCAGTTTTTGCACCAATCTCTTGTGTGGAACTGTGTCAAACGCCTTCTTGCAGTCCAAGAAAATGCAATCCACCCACCCCTCTCTCTCTTGTCTTACTGCTGTCACCATGTCATAGAACTCCAGTAGGTTTGTGACACAGGATTTCCCGTCCCTGAAACCATGCTGGCTGCTGTTGATGAGATCATTCCTTTCTAGGTGTTCCACCACTCTTCTCCTGATAATCTTCTCCATGATTTTGCATACTATACATGTCAGTGACACTGGTCTGTAGTTTAATGCTTCATGTCTGTCTCCTTTTTTAAAGATTGGGACTACATTTGCTGTCTTCCATGCCTCAGGCAATCTCCCTGTTTCGATAGATGTATTGAATATTGTTGTTAGGGGTACACATAGCGCCTCTGCTCCCTCTCTCAATACCCATGGGGAGATGTTATCTGGCCCCATTGCCTTTGAGGTATCTAGCTCACTCAGAAGCCTCTTCACTTCTTCCTCGGTTGTGTGCACTGTGTCCAGCACTTGGTGGTGTGCCCCACCTCTCCCTCTTTCTGGAGTCCCTTCTGTCTCCTCTGTGAACACTTCTTTGAATCTCTTGTTGAGTTCTTCACATACTTCACGGTCATTTCCTGTTGTCTCTCCTCCTTCCTTCCTTAGCCTGATTACCTGGTCCTTGACTGTTGTTTTCCTCCTGATGTGGCTGTACAACAGTTTCGGGTCAGATTTGGCTTTCGCTGCTATGTCATTTTCATATTGTCTTTGGGCCTCCCTTCTTATCTGTGCATATTCGTTTCTGGCTCTACGACTGTTCTCCTTATTCTCCTGGGTCCTTTGCCTTCTATATTTCTTCCATTCCCTAGCACACTTGGTTTTTGCCTCCCTGCACCTTTGGGTAAACCATGGGCTCATCCTGGCTTTTTCATTACTCCTGTTACCCTTGGGTACAAACCTCTCCTCAGCCTCCTTGCATTTTGTTGCTACATATTCCATCATCTCATTAACTGGCTTCCCTGCCAGTTCTCTGTCCCACTGAACCCCGTTCAGGTAGTTCCTCATTCCTGTGTAGTCCCCTTTCTTGTAGTTTGGCTTCATTCGTCCTGGCCTTCCTGCTTCTCCCTCCACTTGTAGCTCTACTGTGTATTCGAAGCTTAAAACCACATGGTCACTGGCCCCAAGGGGTCTTTCATATGTGATGTCCTCGATATCTGCACTACTGAAGGTGAATACTAAGTCCAGCCTTGCTGGTTCATCCTCTCCTCTCTCTCTTGTAGTGTCCCTTACGTGTTGGTACATGAAGTTCTCCAGTACCACCTCCATCATCTTAGCCCTCCATGTATCTTGGCCCCCATGTGGGTCCAAGTTCTCCCAATCGATCTCCTTGTGGTTAAAGTCACCCATGATCAGGAGCTTTGCCCTGCATGCATGAGCTCTTCTGGCCACTCTAGCCAGTGTGTCAACCATCGCTCTATTGCTCTCGTCGTACTCTTGCCTTGGCCTCCTGCTGTTCTGTGGTGGGTTATACATCACTGCTATTACCACCTTGGGACCTCCAGAGTGAAGTGTTCCCACTATGTAATCACGTGTGTGTGTGTGTGTGTGTGTGTGTGTGTGTGTGTGTGTGTGTGTGTGTGTATGTATGTGTGTGTGTGTGTGTGTGTGTGTGTGTGTGTGTGTGTGTGTGTGTACGTGCGTGCCGTCTTGTGTTTGCAGAGCGAGGAGAGAAGTTTGGAAGGTTAGGGAACACGTTTATATTATCGTGTATTACAGAGCCCGGGGCAGGAGTGTGGAGGCATGTGGAACCTCCTGGGCAAGTGTGGAACTTCCCTCATCTGCATAAAGAAAAGAATATCTGGCGATGGCATCTGTGTGTGAGTCAGCTCAAAATGCTACTGCCAGAGAGCCATCTGCCATCGTCTGTCTTCACCACCTCCCAGCTAGTACACTGGCTTTGCTGTCAAGACAACCACCTGTGAACCATACAGCCACCATGACAACCTCCAGGTTCATATTTGATCAACATTTTAGCAAGTGCAGTTGCAGTGGTGTGAATACTGTTGTTGCAACTTTCAAGGACTGTGACATCTTAACAGAAATGAGGGTTTTAAAATGCAAAAAAAAATGGTATAAATAAAAAACTGTAAATAACTCTTCACACGCATTTTATTCCCCCTTCTATATAATTTATGCATTGTAACTCTCGTTATCTATGAAATGCCAAACATTAGGCTAATATAGATCCAATGTTTCCCTTCACTAAACAAAAAAAAAATCCTTACTACTTAACAATACTAAAGGAAAAAAGAGATTAAACACACCCCTCACTCTAATCTTAACTAATTTAGAAAATAAGAAGATAAGAAAGAAGGAACACTACAGAAGGCCTACTGGCCCATACTAGGCTAACATAATCTTGTTAGGTAAGACACATATGCAACAGTTAGGTATCTTTATTATGAAACGTTTCGCCTACACAGTAGGCTTCTTCAGTCAAGTACAGAAAAGTTGATAGAAGCAGAAGATACTTGAAGACGATGTAATCAGTCCATCACCCTTAAAGTTTTGAGGTGGTCAGTCCCTCAGTCTGGAGAAGAGCATTGTTCCATAGTATGAAACAATATTGTTTCATACTATGGAACAATGCTCTTCTCCAGACTGAGGGACTGACCACCTCAAAACTTTAAGGGTGATGGACTGATTACATCGTCTTCAAGTATCTTCTGCTTCTATCAACTTTTCTGTACTTGACTGAAGAAGCCTACTGTGTAGGCGAAACGTTTCATAATAAAGATACCTAACTGTTGCATATGTGTCTTACCTAACAACCTGTCGGTATTTTATACCATTTTAATGTTTAACATAATCTTGGAGAGTAAGTCCTCACGCTCTCACGTTGGTTTTCTCCCATTTGTGGTTATACACAAATAACCCACACAGGAGCATAAAACTTATGACGACGTTTTGTTCCATGTGCGGGTTATTTATGTATTGTTCCAGTCACGGTAATGTGTCGTTTTATTCATTTATGGATCACTGTGTGGTTCATAGTGATGTTGTAGAGCTCAGAACTCTACAACACAACTGTCCTCAAAGATTTGTTAAGTTATGCCATGATTTAAGGAAAAATCCTGGACTTCACCTTACGAAACAGACCAAGCAAATGCGATAGTAATTATGGACAAGGTAGATTATAGTGGAAAATTGAACATGTTATTCGAAGACGAGAGAGGTACGCCACTGGGTGGACAACTCCCTTCCTCCAGAAACTTGAAGAACTTCGCCAACTCTCATACCGCAGGTATCAACCAGTAAGAGAAAGGTAAGTGAATAATCTGGGAATAAATGGGAGCTGCACAAAGCAGCCTTTTAATTTGTTCGAGTTTCTTGACAGTTAGCTGACCACCTAAACAGGGTTTTCCTGCAAGTAACAGTGGTTAAAGAGACTACAATACTGGAAAAGTTTACAAAACTTACAGTAAAAATCTTTCATCTCTAGGAACTTTGAAATTCTAGATGGCTGTTATATTCGACGTTCAGGTGCTATGTTACCTTGTCCTTCGATGATACCTAAAAACAAGTTGATGAGTAAGACACATGAGCAAGAGTTGAATATCTTTATTGTTGTAGCGTTTCGCTTACACAGTAGGTTTCTTCAGTCAAATACAGCAGGAGTAGCAGCAAAGTAAAGATGATGTAAGCAGTCCGTTAACCTTGGAGAAACAGTATTTGAGGTGGACAATCCCTCAGCCTGGAGAAGAGTTCAGCTCCGTGGTCCAGACCATGGATGCAGGGTGAAGCTCATAAACTTGAAGATTACTCCACTAACCCATGGTCAAGCACCAATTTCTTTAGTGAAGTAACTCTGTAAGGAGAGAGCTTGATCAATTTAGCTGTGCCTACATCTACGACATGAGAGCCAACCTATCCTGGCGTTCTTTTGGACAGTCTGAGACTGTACAAAAGAGCGTCAGAATAGGTTTGCAGTAGGGCATTGTGGCTGCCATTTATGACTCGGTTCTCCAAGACATTGGTGGTCGTGGATCTTTTAATAACTCTAAGTTAGATAGTATTATCTCCATCCCACTAATTTCTTTTAGTGCATCCGGCTCAGAACTGGAGTCTTGGGGAACAGAAAACAAAGTCATTTTTAGGAGCGTGATGTTCATAAAATCTTTTAATTATAGAACAGCCTCAAGAGAGGTTACCATACAATTAGTTTCATTTTACTACCGCCAGCATAGAGCCAATATAGTACACTCTCAGGGTATGATCAGGCACTGGATCCTGGGCCATGACTTTGTCTCCTGATGGAAGGAAACGGGATTTAGATGCCATACCATACCTCTGTTGCATGTCCTGGGTTTTCTTGGGGCAGTCTTTGGTCATTTGTCGTACCAGGCGGAGCCTTGCCTTAATATGAACTAGTTAAGGGCATCATATTTGATGCCATCTTCAAGGTAGCCCTCGAAGTGCTGATTTAAACGTGAAATTAGTGTCGTTTCTTGAATAGGGAAATTCATGAGAAGAAACATCGATCTCAAAACACACATGAGAATAAACATATCTTGCCCCAGCTGAAGGGTTACATATCTTTTATTAATTATAATTATTTGCTTATTTTTTTAACTTTAGCCAGAGATCAACCTGTACATTCTTATAAATTACGTAAGTTAGATGTTGACATTTATCATCATTCGACACCCCAAAAGATGATTTTTATCAATTCAAATAATACATTGACTTTTACTAAGACAAATATTCTTTATGAAGATCTTAAGTATTGTCTTTCAAACAATAAAAACAAGATTTTGTATCTCATTTTCAACTAAAAAATTTTGACTTCACTGATTCTTAAAGATTATATTTTCCAGAGTCCCTTAAACATACTGTTTTTTTTTTTTTTTAGGTTTTATACTGACTTAAATAATTTTAACAAAGTTTTCACTAAGGAGGAATCCATGACCTTAAATAATTTATCCTCAGATAAAAATATTATTATTACTTACCCTGTTACAGATAATGTTAGTGTTATTCAATCTGAGTTATTTTATTAGGAAAACAGAATTCCATATAACATTGAATGTGAAGACAAAGTTAAGAAGTTTCTTAGAAAATTAAAATCCAGTAATAGTGAATTGTTATGCGCTCGGCTGTTTGGTTGTGGTTCAGAGCTGGTTCACGTACCAGGTTCCCGAAGGTCACAAAATAGGCTATCACACTCGTCCCATCTGTTTAATCTCAATTTATCTAAATATCTTTCTTGACGGCTGCCCTGAGTACACACCTAACGTTTGGTCATGGCCCTAGGCTCACCCTACTTGTGTTTGCCTGGTGTAACTTATAGCTAATAAACCATGGTCTGGTTTACGGGAGTTTACACTATCCTGCATATCTCTTAACTCGCCAGCTAGTCAACCCCGCGGCCGGTCTGCTTATTTAATTCGCCAGCCACCACATTCAACTCAGCAATCTCGGACAAATTGAAGATTGAGACACATGCAACGTATGGGAATCTTTATTGAGGAAATGTTTCGCCACACAGTGGCTTCATCAGTCCAATACAAATCAGCATAGGGCCGTAGAAGTGGTTTATATACTGTAGTCAGGTGAGGCGAAGCAGGAGTGTCCTAACACTTGTTGTTCTGTTACGTGTTTCCTTACACCTGTTGTTCTGTTCACCTAGCAGCAAGTAGGCACCTGGGTGTTAGTCGAATGGCGTTGGTCGCATCCTGGGATACAAGATTGAGGACCCCAGTGGAAATAATACAGACAGTCCCCGATGACGCACTGCCCTTCTTGGGTTATCCTGGGTGGCTAACCCTCCGGGGTTAAAAATCCGAACGAAATCTTATCTTATCTTATCTTAACCTGGAACTTCAACGACGTGATATTTGCTCTCCGCCTCAGAATACATAAGGAACTGGCTGTGCTGGGCAGATCAGTTTTAAGAAAGTGACTTAAATGGAATATATACCTCACCACCGCGTCTGCTATCAGCTGCCGGCACTTCTGGTGGACCAGGCCTTTCACACAGGATATCACGAGTCTTGTATACCATTCATGTACAACCTGCCAGACACTGCAATATCATAGAATCTTGGTTCACTACTACTAACCCGTCCCTCGGGTGTGACCTACTTCCACTGGGGAATCCCGCCTACCAGTGACTATGTCTTCGTCTTCTACCCGTCCCTTATCACCTGACGCCAATATATAAGCACCAGCCTTTTTGTCTGTGCTTATGGAGAGTGCAACAGACAAGTAAAGTAGTAGCAGTAGCAACACACACACAGCAGGAGGCATTCTTGAGCTTCCCCAGCGCTCGGGCTTCGGCCCAAAGCTGGGGTGTGGCTCCAAAAGGATCCTGTAGTGCTTGCTACCTTTGCACTTCTTGACATCGTCTGCTGCTATGCAGCTGCCACATCCTTCGAGCCCAGTGTGAGAGGGGTTTGTGGCAGCCCAAGTTGCCTAGCTTCTCCCTCCGAGCCCCGTGAGGGCGGGGAATGGGGCTAGGCCTGAGGACAACTGGTCCCAGAAGATGAGGAGATACTTGTACCTTCTCCTATGGCAAACATTGGTCTGAGACACTCCCACGACAGGGAGCCAAGGCCGGGCCACCTCTTGGAAAAGGCTCGATTATACCGGCGAATCTACAGCAACAACAACATTGCCTGTGCTCGAGTTTCTTCACGACTACTGTGTTCTTTACACAAATTCCAAGACTGAGAAACTGATTGCCTCATCTTCTGTATATGTCCTTGAATTTGTATTGATGGCAAAACGTCTACAATAAAAATACCCAGATGTCGGACATGTGTCTAATTTTCAGTACCTGAGATACCGAAGCAAATTCTTGGGTAGCTTTGATAAAGGTTAGACATATACATGGCATGGCCAGTAGGCCTGCAGCAGTGTTCTTCTAGTCTTATGGTCTTGTGTCCCATCTGTCGACCTCTTTACCGCAACTTAAGAGAAATACGTAGTTGTTAACTACACATCTCTCACCGCTGCCGAATAAGAGAAGACAAATGTTGCGTCTGCAAGATACGTCATCACATTAGTGGCATGACATTCAGTCAATCAAACATGCAATGCCATAGAATTGAGTCACTGGCAACAAGAGAACACTCACTGAACCTGGTAAATTGCTGCACGAGTAGTTTGTCATGCGCTTAACACTACCAACACACATATGCAGTCATGAAAATGAAAGTTCTAATATTATTATATAAGTATTTTAAATTTCCCCAAAACCGAAATAAAGTATTCAGCTATTTTGATTTACTTGGTTTTGTTGGGTTAACTAACATATTAAGGTTAACTTTACGCTGTGTTAAAAATATTATAATATCTGTTAATTAATTATGAATTGCAGGTAAGTTATTATATATATATATATATATATATATATATATATATATATATATATATATATATATAAACACTGATCTCTGGCTGAAGGAGACTCGAACCTACGAACCTTAGGACAAGGTACGCAGTGCTTTACCAATCTACCCACACTGGACCAATACCTTGGCGTGTAGCATCCGCTACACATTTGATCCAAGGCAGCCAGCTTTCAGGGAGAAGGCTTACAGCTTTTCATCTCATCCCCTGCATGTATCAGCCTTACTAGAGATTTGAACAATGCAAGGAATTCGCGAGAGCATGCGAAATATACACAAACAGTGTGGGTAGATTGGTAAAGCACTGCGCACCTTGTCCTAAGGTTCGTAGGTTCGAGTCTCCTTCAGCCAGAGATCAGTGTTTATATATATATATATATATATATATATATATATATATATATATATATATATATATATATATATATTCGCTCCTGTACTTGTCTGGCAGTGGAGCATCCGTTACACAAAACAGAGGTTAGTGAGGCAACAACTAGTGGAATCAGTGGACGTGTGCAGTCAGTCCTCCAGCATCACTCGCTACGCTCAGCCACTCACACACAGCATGAACTCCTTCACTCTCTTCTGTCTTCTGTCCCTCGCCGTCGCCAGGTTAGTGGCTTTTGACTTATACAATGATTTGATTATTTTCCAGTGAAACCGTTGATTATAGTATATATATATATATATATATATATATATATATATATATATATATATATATATATATATATATATATATATATATATATATATATATTTAATTTACGGATTACGAATCGTTCTTTGCCATAAAACCAGAAATAGTCATGCCGTCACCTCGAATTATATTTTTGTATATTTAAGTCAGTATAAAATCTCTATATATTCTACCGGAGTGTACTAACACATAGCCGTCTGCAAGGATTGTTCATACAACTAATATAGTTAGAAGCACCAGAACACGATTCATTAACGTAACTGGTTTATATTCCTCAGTTGTTCGGGGCTGAAATGTCGCGTGTGCGATAATGCAGAGTGGTGCCAGGACCCCAGTACTCTCAACTGTACCTATGGCACGGTCAAAGACGCCTGCGACTGTTGTGACGTCTGCGGCCAGGTGAGTGGCTATTATCAAGGGTCGCGTCTGCGGCCAGGTGAGTGGCTATTATCAAGGGTCGCGTCTGCGGCCAGGTGAGTGGCTATTATCAAGGGTCGCGTCTGCGGCCAGGTGAGTGGCTATTATCAAGGGTCGCGTCTGCGGCCAGGTGAGTGGCTCTTTATTATCAAGGGTCGCGTCTGCGGCCAGGTGAGTGGCTCTTTATTATCAAGGGTCGCGTCTGCGGCCAGGTGATTGGCTCTTTATTATCAAGGGTCGCGTCTGCGGCCAGGTGAGTGGCTCTTTATTATCAAGGGTCGCGTCTGCGCCCATGTGAGTGGCTCTTTATTATCAAGGGTCACGTCTGCGTTCAGGTGAATGGCTCTTTATTATCAAGGGTCGCGTCTGCGGCCAGGTGAGTGGCTCTTCATTATCAAGGGTCGCGTCTGCGCCAGGTGAGTGGCTCTTCATTATCAAGGGTCGAGTCTGCGCCAGGTGAGTGGCTCTTCATTATCAAGGGTCGCGTCTGCGGCCAGGTGAGTGGCTCTTTATTATCAAGGGTCGCGTCTGCGCCAGGTGAGTGGCTCTTCATTATCAAGGTTCGCGTCTGCGCCAGGTGAGTGGCTCTTTATTATCAAGGGTCACGTTTGCGTTCAGGTGAGTGGCTCTTCATTATCAAGGGTCACGTCTGCGTTCAGGTGAGTGGCTCTTCATTATCAAGGGTCACGTCTGCGTTCAGGTGAGTGGCTCTTCATTATCAAGGGTCACGTCTGCGTTCAGGTGAGTGGCTCTTCATTATCAAGGGTCACGTCTGCGTTCAGGTGAGTGGCTCTTCATTATCAAGGGTCACGTCTGCGTTCAGGTGAGTGGCTCTTCATTATCAAGGGTCACGTCTGCGTTCAGGTGAGTGGCTCTTCATTATCAAGGGTCACGTCTGCGTTCAGGTGAGTGGCTCTTCATTATCAAGGGTCACGTCTGCGTTCAGGTGAGTGGCTCTTCATTATCAAGGGTCACGTCTGCGTTCAGGTGAGTGGCTCTTCATTATCAAGGGTCACGTCTGCGTTCAGGTGAGTGGCTCTTCATTATCAAGGGTCACGTCTGCGTTCAGGTGAGTGGCTCTTCATTATCAAGGGTCACGTCTGCGTTCAGGTGAGTGGCTCTTCATTATGAAGCGTCACTTCTGCGGCTAGGTGAGTGACTATTATCAAGGGTCGCGTCTGCGCCAGGTGAGTGGCTCTTTATTATCAAGGGTGTCATATTTTCCTGCAAATATTGAAACAGAAACAGTCAGGCGTGCTTAAATGCTCGTGACATTTTTAAAGAATGACTTTTTATCATTGAGAGAGACGAGGGATACTATTATGCTCGTGGAGCAGCTGTGTGGGCAGCTATTATGCTCGTGGAGCAGCTGTGTGGGCAGCTATTATGCTCGTGGAGCAGCTGTGTGGGCAGCTATTATGCTCGTGGAGCAGCTGTGTGGGCATCTATTATGCTCGTGGAGCAGCTGTGTGGGCAGCTATTATGCTCGTGGAGCAGCTGTGTGGGCAGCTATTATGCTCGTGGAGCAGCTGTGTGGGCATCTATTATGCTCGTGGAGCAGCTGTGTGGGCAGCTATTATGCTCGTGGAGCAGCTGTATGGGCAGCTATTATGCTCGTGGAGCAGCTGTGTGGGCAGCTATTATGCTCGTGGAGCAGCTGTGTGGGCAGCTATTATGCTCGTGGAGCAGCTGTGTGGGCAGCTATTATGCTCGTGGAGCAGCTGTGTGGGCAGCTATTATGCTCGTGGAGCAGCTGTGTGGGCAGCTATTATGCTCGTGGAGCAGCTGTGTGGGCAGCTATTATGCTCGTGGAGCAGCTGTGTGGGCAGCTATTATGCTCGTGGAGCAGCTGTGTGGGCAGCTATTATGCTCGTGGAGCAGCTGTGTGGGCAGCTATTATGCTCGTGGAGCAGCTGTGTGGGCATCTATTATGCTCGTGGAGCAGCTGTGTGGGCAGCTATTATGCTCGTGGAGCAGCTGTGTGGGCAGCTATTATGCTCGTGGAGCAGCTGTGTGGGCAGCTATTATGCTCGTGGAGCAGCTGTGTGGGCAGCTATTATGCTCGTGGAGCAGCTGTGTGGGCAGCTATTATGCTCGTGGAGCAGCTGTGTGGGCAGCTATTATGCTCGTGGAGCAGCTGTGTGAGCAGCTATTATGCTCGTGGAGCAGCTGTGTGGGCAGCTATTATGCTCGTGGAGCAGCTGTGTGGGCAGCTATTATGCTCGTGGAGCAGCTGTGTGGGCAGCTATTATGCTCGTGGAGCAGCTGTGTGGGCAGCTATTATGCTCGTGGAGCAGCTGTGTGGGCAGCTATTATGCTCGTGGAGCAGCTGTGTGGGCATCTATTATGCTCGTGGAGCAGCTGTGTGGGCAGCTATTATGCTCGTGGAGCAGCTGTGTGGGCAGCTATTATGCTCGTGGAGCAGCTGTGTGGGCAGCTATTATGCTCGTGGAGCAGCTGTGTGGGCAGCTATTATGCTCGTGGAGCAGCTGTGTGGGCAGCTATTATGCTCGTGGAGCAGCTGTGTGGGCAGCTATTATGCTCGTGGAGCAGCTGTGTGAGCAGCTATTATGCTCGTGGAGCAGCTGTGTGGGCAGCTATTATGCTCGTGGAGCAGCTGTGTGGGCAGCTATTATGCTCGTGGAGCAGCTGTGTGGGCAGCTATTATGCTCGTGGAGCAGCTGTGTGGGCAGCTATTATGCTCGTGGAGCAGCTGTGTGGGCAGCTATTATGCTCGTGGAGCAGCTGTGTGGGCAGCTATTATGCTCGTGGAGCAGCTGTGTGGGCAGCTATTATGCTCGTGGAGCAGCTGTGTGGGCAGCTATTATGCTCGTGGAGCAGCTGTATGGGCAGCTATTATGCTCGTGGAGCAGCTGTATGGGCAGCTATTATGCTCGTGGAGCAGCTGTATGGGCAGCTATTTTTGTGAATCTACAACTGTTTCTACCCTATCATCATTGTATTTATTTCTGATGTTTCTTTAGCCCTGTTTGTATTCCACTCCTGTTCTTTGTCGAGAAACACTCTCACGTCTTCATGGTTGTAGGTATCGAATCATTTAAGGTTGTGAGCGGTGTTGGGAAGACTATGAAACATCTGAATAACATTGTGAAAACTGAGACACATGTGCAACATCTGGGTATCTTTATTGTAGACGCTTCGCCATCCAGTGGCTTTATCAATACAGATTCTAGGACATAATGTGAAGACAGTAGAACTATATACAAAAGATGAGGTAATCAGTCCCTCAGCCTTGGAGTTAGTGAAGAGCACCGTAGTCGTGAAGAATCTGGAGCACAGGCAAAGAGGCTCCAGAATCTTCACGACTACGGTGCTCTTCACACCAGCTCCAAGGCTGAGGGACTGATTACCTCATCTTTTGTATATAGTTCTACTGTCTTCAAATTATGTCCTAGAAGCTGTATGATAAAGCCACTGGATGGCGAAACGTCTACTATAAAGATACCTAGATGTTTCACATCTGGATATGTTACACATATGTCTCAGTTTTCATCTTGTCGGTATTGTATACCATTCTTGTACAACATTGTTTGTGTTTCCAGGGACCAGGGGAAGTGTGTGGAGGTCCTTGGGACATCAAAGGGAGATGTGGTGTGGGCCTCAAGTGCCAGAAGAAGAAAAATAATGAAGGAATCTGCATTGTTCAGCGTGGAAAGATTTAAAGCCGCCATGTTGACTACCGCCACCATTTTCCAGCTGGTAGAATGGTTAGACAACCACCTGACGCCATCACCACAACATGTCTGCCTCCACATTCACATGTTGTCAACATTGTAACACTAACTGACGTAGCCTTAAAACTGTTATCGATTTTACATTTTTTTTCTAATTAACATGAATGGAATCAGGCTTAAATAAATTACATAAAAAAAATAGTGTTTTATTGTGTTTCAAAAGTATCGAGGAATTAAATTTGACGTTTATGATATGAGACGCTCTGACGTAATGCGTCAGAATCAACCAATCACAAGACAATACCATGCTGACTTTGTGGTTATATTAACCAATCAACAGGTTATCATGCACATTTTACCTTGTTCCAGGATCACATTTATTTGGTGTACCAAGTAAACGAGACAAGACACTTTGTCTCAGAATTTCAAAATTTGTGATAATTACGATACGTAAGACTAATAGGTTTCCTGTTTACGCTTTTAGAGCCTATTTTCGTTTTTATACATTTTTATACATTTTTATACATTTTTTCTTTCACAACAGCAATTAAGTTTAATTACTCTATAACTAATTCACAGCTCCGCGAACATAGGAAGGAAAGATTGGCTGTGAGAATATTATTTAACCCAAGAGCAAGCCTCCTCTTCCATACTGAATGACCCACACGAGTTTAACGCTTTACACACACATGTGTGCATCTCGGTGTACGTACTGTGTTTAAATTAATGTTAGGGTAAAAGCGTTATATAATTTAATTTATGCATTAACTGGGAAGTTTTCCAAGTGATGCTGAACTTGAAGCATTAAGAAGAGAGAAGTGATGCTGCGGTTCTCATATGTATGGGAGATGACGGACAGTAAGGTCGTATGTAATGTATGTCATATTTATAGAATGTTAGGAGATCTCAGATCATACTTCAGCACTGAACGACAGGCGCCACTGAACGACTGGCGCCACTGAACGACTGGCGCCACTGAACGACAGCCACCACTGAACGATAGCCACAACTGAACGACAACCACCACTGAACGACAGCCACCACTGAACGACAGCCACCACTGAACTAGACACCACTGAACGACAGCCACCACTGAACGACAGACACCATTGAACGACAGCCACCACTAAACAATAGCCCCCACTGAACGACAGCCACCACTGAACGATAGCCACCACTGAACGACAGACGCCACTGAATGACAGGCATCACTGAACGACAGACACCACTGAACGATAGCCACCACTGAACGACAGACGTCACAGAAAAACTGGCACCACTGAACGACAGACACCACTGAACGATAGCCACCACTGAACGACAGACGTCACAGAAAAACAGGCACCACTGAACGACAGACACCACTGAACGATAGCCACCACTGAACGACAGACGCCACTGAATGACAGACATCATTGAACGACAGACACCACTGAACGACAGATTCCACTGAACGACAGACGTCACAGAAAAACTGGCACCACTGAACGACAGACACCACTGAACAACAGACACCACTGAGCGACAGACACCACTGAACGACAGACACCACTGAACGACAGACATTGAAAGACAGGCACAACTGAACGACAGCCACCACTGAACGATAGCCACAACTGAACGACAAGCACCACTGAACGACAGCCACCACTAAACTAGGGCCACCACTGAACGACAGTCACCTATCAACGACAGACATCACTGAAAGACAGGCACCACCAAACGACAGCCCCTCTGAACGACAGTCACCACTGAACGACAGACACCACTTGTCATGTAGGGGGGTAATGATTGAATAGGTTATAAGTGGGGAATATGGGAGTAAGCGGGGGGAGTCAGTAGGTAGGGGACAGGCGAGGTGGTAGGAGTGAGGTAGGTAGATAATGACAGGTCAGTGGTGACCACCACGACACTCTCATTAACTCTACACTACTCACTAACATATGCCTCGCCCATTCTTCACTCATATATAAACATAATAAAATATAGGAAAAAAGAATAAATAACGGTGGGCAGTGAATATTACTATTCTACTCAAACACAGTTTATTATTAAGTCTTTGTACAATAATATATTTGGGAACAGGAGAACATTATTGTGGTTTAGATAAATGGGATGGTATGTATAAGCAGTGAGACAGGGAATACAATTAGCTTGGCGAAACAGAATATAACTTACAATATAGTACAGAGGACAGTTCACTACAGGAACTAAGCCACAGGTCCCAAGACCTACACAGCACGAGTACTGCGCCAAGCCAGTACTCAGCCCAATGCCTCCAACAGTCTCCTCCAGAGACTTCAGCAGCCTTCTCCCGAGCCCTGCACCCCAGCAGCAGCTCCGCTCGAAGTCTCTGCTCAGGAGCTCTGCACCCCAGCAGCAGCTCCGCTCGAATCTCCTGATTATGCTCTTCCTTGGGCTTTTATGGTGGTCCAAGCACCCTCCACAACCACGTGTACGACCTGACGCCTAGGTCTGAGGCATCAAGAACAAAAGACCTCAGACGTGGGCGTGGCTACAAACGTTTGCCAAGGCAAGGTGTGACCATATAATTGGTTAAATTAGGTCTCCCCAGAGACCTCACAAGCCCAGCTGGACTACATCACACACTGAACGACAATCACCACTGAGCGACAGACACCACAGAACGACAGACATCACTGAACGACAGACATCACTGAACGACAGCCACCACTGAACGACAGACATCATTGAAAGACAGGCAACACCGAACGACAGACATCACTGAAAGACAAATAAAACTGAACGAGAGACACCACTGAACGACAGACATCACTGGACGACAGACACCACTGAACGAGAGATACCACCGAACGACAGCCACCAATGAACGATAGACACCACTGAACGACAGACACCACTGAACGAAAAGACACCACTGAACGACAGACATCACTGAACGACAGACGCCACTGAGCGACATATATCACTGTAAGAAAGGCACCACTGAACGACAGACACCAATGAACGACAGACATCACTGAACGACAGGCACCACTGAACGATAGCCCCCACTGAACTACAGATACCACTTAACGACAAACCACTGAACGACAGCTACCACTGAACGATAGACACCACTGAACGACAGACATCACTGAACGAGAGACACCACTGAACTAGACACCACCGAACGACAAATACCACTGAACGACAGACACCACTGAATGACAGACATCACTGAACGACAGACACCACTGAACTAGACACCACTGAACGACAGACACCACTGAACGACAGACATCACTGAAAGATAGGCATCATTGAAAGACAGGCACCACTGAACGACAGATACCACTGTAAGACAGGAACCACTGAACGACAGACATCAATGAACTACAGATACCACTGAACGACAAACCACTGAACAACAGCCATCACTGAACGATAGACACCAGTGAACGACAGACACCACTGAACGATAGGTACCACTGAACGACAGCAACCATTGAACGACAGACAACACTGAACGACAGCCACCACTGAACGACAGACATCACTGAATGATAAACACAACTGAACGACATTCACCATTGAACGATAGACACCACTGAACGAGAGACATCACTGAACGACAACCACCACTGAACGACAGACACCACTGAACGACAGCCACCACTGAACGATATCCACCACTGAACGACAGCCACCAATGAACGACAGACAGCTCTGAACGACAGCCACCACTGAACGACAGACACAACTGATTGACAGACATCATTCAACGACAGACACCATTGAACGACACACACCACTGAACGACAGCCACCACTGAACGACAGCCACCACTGAACGACAGACACCATTGAACGACAGACACCACTGAATGACAGCCACCACTGAACGACAGCCACCACTGAACGACAGACATCACTGAACGACAGCCACTACAGAACTAGACACCACTGAACGACAGACACCACTGAATGACAGACATCACTGAACGACAGACACCACTGAACTAGACACCACTGAACGATAGATGCCACTGAACGACAGACATCACTGAAAAACAGGCATCATTGAAAGACAAGCACCACTGAACGACAGATACCACTGGACGACAGCCACCACTGAGCGACAGATATCACTGTAAGACAGGCACCACTGAACGACAGACACCACTGAACGACAGACATCACTGAACGACAGGCACCGCTGAACGATAGCCCCCACTGAATTACAGATACCACTGAAGGACACACCACTGAACGACAGTCACCACTGAACGATAGACACCACTGAACGACAGACACCACTCAACGATAGGCACCACTGAACGACAGCCACCACTGAACGACAGACACCAGAGAACGACAGCCACCACTGAACGACAGACACCACTGAATGATAGACACCACTGAACGACATTCACCATTGAACGATAGACACTACTGAACGAGAGACATCACTGAACGACAGCCACCACTGAACGACAGACACCACTGAACGACAGCCACAACTGAACGATAGCCACCACTGAACGACAGCCACCACTGAATGACAGCCACTACTGAACGACAGCCACCACTGAACGAGACACCACTGAACGACAGCCACCACTGAACGATAGACACCACTGAACGATAGACACCACTGAACGACAGACACCACTCAACGATAGGCACCACTGAACGACAGCCACCACTGAACGACAGACACCAGAGAACGACAGCCACCACTGAACGACAGACACCACTGAATGATAGACACCACTGAACGACATTCACCATTGAACGATAGACACTACTGAACGAGAGACATCACTGAACGACAGCCACCACTGAACGACAGACACCTCTGAACGACAGCCACCACTGAACGAGACACCACTGAACGATAGACACCACTGAATGACAGCCACTACTGAACGACAGCCACCACTGAACGAGACACCACTGAACGACAGCCACCACTGACCGACAGACACCACTGAACGACAGACACCACTGAACGATAGACACCACTGAACGACACACCACTGAACGAGAGCCACCACTGAATGATAGATACCACTGAACGACAGACACCACTCAACGACAGACACCACTGAACGACAGACATCACTGAAAGACAAACACCACTGAATGATAGACACCACTGAACGACAGACACCACTGAACGTGTACTTAGCTCTGTGAAGACCTGTTTGCGCGCTCTCTACGAATTGAAGCAAGATGCCCTCCATCGAGCAACTTTACCAACAGCTTAAGGAAGAATTGAGGATGGCGAAGATGGAAATTCGGCGACTGACCGAGGAAAACAAGAAGATTCGTAGTAGTCCTCCTGTTTTGAGTCCTCAGGTCAAGAAGGGAAACTAGACAGTGGCTGGACAGCAGGGAACGAAGTTGATGATCAAGAAGACGAATGGAAAGGTAGAAACGGTGAAGAAGAAAGAGACTGCCGTGGAAACTGTTGTGGAAACATCTAATACATTCTCAGTGCTACCCGACGAATGTGAGTCGACTACTGGGAACGTCACAACGAAAGACATTAAGGAAGGTAAGAATATTGTTGTTGTTGGGGATAGCCAAGTTAGGTATATGGATAGGGCGTTCTGCTTGAAGGACAGGAGTAGGAGACAGAGAGTTTGCTTTCCTGGGGCTGGGATGGAGGATATTGTTAGCTGTCTGGATGACATCATGAGAGGTAATGGGAGCAATCCTATTATCTGTCTCAGTGCTGGAGGCAACGATGTTGGCAGACGTAGGAGTGAAGACCTGATTAGCAGGTATAGGTCAACAATAGAAATAATTAGGAGTAAGGGTGGGAACCCTGTCATATGTGGTATTTTGCCAAGGAGAGGAGTTGGAAATGAATGGTTGTCCAGGGCAATTGGTGTCAATTGCTGGCTGGACAAATACTGTAAGGAAAATGCGGTAACATTCATTGACAACTGGGACCCCTTCTATGGCAGAAATGACATGTATGCCAGGGATGGGGTTCACTTATCTAGGTCTGGGGTGGTAGCACTGGCAACTGCAGTGGAGGGAGCAGTTAGGACTTTAAACTAGGAATAGTTAGTGGTATGGGTTTTGGCAGGAAAACAGTGAAGTCCCAGTGTAGTAATATTGCGAGTTCTAGGGGAACTAGTAATAAGCAGAACGAGGTATATATTGAAAAGCCAGGGACTTTGGGTGATAAGGACAGTAATAGGTTTAGTAGAAAAACAGAAATGAGCAGGAAGGGTAAAGAGAAAGGAGAGTCTTTCAATGTTTATTATGCTAATTGCCGTAGTGCTAGGAATAAGATGGACGAGTTGAGATTAGTTGCTAGTGCAGGTAACATTGATGTATTTGCCTTAACTGAGACGTGGTTTAATTCAAAAAGTCGGGACATGCCTGCGGAATGTCATATTCAGGGTTTTAAATTGTTCCAAGTAGATAGAAGTATCGGGAAGGGGGGTGGGGTGGCATTGTATGTCCGAGATCGCTTGAACTGTTACATAAAAACGGGTATTAAGTCTGAAGTAACACATACAGAGTCTGTTTGGATAGAATTTTCAGAGGGGCATGAAAAACTGATTTTAGGAGTGATATACCGTCCCCCAAACTTAGATAGGGACCAAGGGAGACTACTATGGGAGGAAATTGTTAAGGCCACAAGGCACGATAATGTAGTAATTCTAGGAGACTTTAACTTTAGTCATATTGATTGGAATTTCTTGACTGGGAATTTAGAATCATACGACTTCTTAGAAGTAGTTCAGGATTGTTTTTTTGAAGCAGTTTGTGACAGAACCTACAAGGGGAAATAACCTGCTTGACTTAGTTATGGCAAACAATGAATCCCTTCTTAATAATTTAGAAATTTCAGAGGAACTGGGTGCTAGCGACCACAAATCAATTACATTTAGCATTGAATGGAAGTACGATAGTAGCGATAACTCAGTAACAGTCCCAGATTTTCGCTTAGCAGATTACGATGGGCTTAGAGAACACTTATCATCTGTTGACTGGGGTAACGAAGTGAGCTATCAATATGACAGTTTTCTGAACACTATACATGCTGCTCAAAGAACGTTTATCCCATATAAAGAAATTAGATCAAATAGAAATGACCCAAAATGGATGAATAATAGGCTCAAATATCTACTAGGGCATAAGAAAGGAATTTATAGGCGTATCAAAAGAGGTGAGGGTCATCTTATGAATCAGTATATTTACGTTAAGGGGGACATTAAAAAGGGGATAAGAAAAGCTAAAAGGGACTATGAAATTAAAGTTGCTAGGGATTCTAAAACTAACCCAAAAAGTTTTTTCCAGGTCTATAGAACAAAAGTTAGAGATAAGATAGGTCCCCTTAAAAATAACTATGTGCACCTTACTGACAAAGAGAATGAAATGTGCTCGATTTTAAATAATTATTTTCTCTCAGTTTTTACACAGGAAGACACTAACAATATTCCAGTAATTAATTTTTATAGTGGGCTTGAAGAAGATAAATTATGTAACATCACAGTCACTAGTGAAATGGTTGTGAAGCAGATAGACAGACTGAAGCAAAATAAGTCGCCGGGTCCTGATGAGGTTTTTTCAAGGGTTCTTAAGGAATGCAAAATGGAACTCTGTGAACCATTAACTAATATTTTTAATTTATCTCTTCAAACAGGTGTAGTGTCTGATATGTGGAAGATGGCTAATGTAATTCCTATTTTTAAAACAGGGGACAAGTCGTTACCGTCAAATTACCGCCCAATAAGCCTGACCTCAACTGTAGGCAAATTACTAGAGTCAATTATAGCTGAGATTATAAAAAGCCATCTCGATAAGCATAGCTTGATTAATGATACTCAGCATGGATTCACAAGAGGCCGGTCTTGTCTAACTAATTTATTAACTTTCTTCAGTAAAGCTTTAGAGGCTGTTGACCACGATAAAGAATTTGATATTATTTACTTAGATTTTAGTAAGGCTTTTGATAGAGTTCCGCACCATAGACTGTTAAAGAAAGTGGCAGCTCATGGCATTGGGGGAAAAGTGCTCTCGTGGATCGAGTCATGGCTCACTGACAGGAAGCAGAGAGTGTCCATAAATGGGGTTAAATCCGAGTGGGGATCTGTAACAAGTGGCGTTCCACAGGGATCAGTCTTGGGCCCGTTGTTGTTTATAATATATATCAATGATCTTGATGAGGGAATTACTAGTGATATGAGCAAATTCGCCGATGACACAAAGATAGGTAGGATAGAGTCAAGGTGATAAAGCCACTGGATGGCGAAACGTCTACAATAAAGATATCCAGATGTTGCACATGTGTCTTAACTTTCATAGGTAGGATAATTGATTCAAACGTGGATGTTATGGAACTTCAGGAGGATTTAAACAAACTCTATTCTTGGTCAGAAAAGTGGCAGATGCAGTTCAATGTAGATAAATGCAAGGTTCTGAAGCTTGGGAGTGTCCATAACCCTAGTACTTATAAGTTAAATGATGTAGAACTTAGCCATACAGATTGCGAAAAGGACTTGGGGGTTATGGTGAGCAGCAACCTTAAACCAAGACAGCAATGCCTAAGCGTACGTAATAAGGCAAATAGATTACTGGGATTTATATCAAGAAGTGTAAGCAACAGAAGTCCAGAGGTCATACTGCAGCTTTATACATCATTAGTAAGGCCTCACCTAGATTATGCAGCTCAGTTCTGGTCTCCATATTACAGAATGGACGTAAATTCGTTAGAAAACATTCAGCGTAGGATGACTAAATTAATACATAGCATTAGAAATCTTCCTTATGAAGAAAGATTGAAGACTCTTAAGTTACATTCACTTGTTAGACGAAGAATGAGGGGAGACCTGATCGAAGTGTATAAGTGGAAGATAGGTATTAATAAAGGGGATATTAATAAGGTCTTGAGGATGTCTCTCCAAGAGAGAACCCGCAGTAATGGATTTAAATTAGATAAGTTTAGATTTAGAAAGGACATAGGAAAGTATTGGTTTGGAAATAGGGTAGTTGATGAGTGGAACAGTCTACCTAGTTGGGTTATTGAGGCTGGGACTTTGGGTAGTTTCAAATTTAGGTTGGATAAGTACATGAGTGGAAGGGGTTGGATTTGAGTGGGACTTTCACATCAGAGCTTATTTCTTGGGTGGCATTGAAAATTGGGTTGGGCAAATGTTTTGTTACTGGGATGAATTGTAAAGGACCTGCC
Source organism: Cherax quadricarinatus (assembly GCF_038502225.1). Taxonomy (NCBI): domain Eukaryota; kingdom Metazoa; phylum Arthropoda; class Malacostraca; order Decapoda; family Parastacidae; genus Cherax; species Cherax quadricarinatus. Next base: position 25,975,772 of record NC_091346.1, on the reverse strand, counting down.
TAGTATGGGCCAACAGGCCTCCTGCAGTGTTCCCCTTTTCTTATGTTCTTATGACAGCGACCACTGAACGACAGACACCACTGAACGATAGACACCACTGAACTACAGACAACACTGAACGACAAACATCACTGAAAGACAGGCACCACTGAACGATAGCGCCCACTGAACGACAGTCACCAATCAACGACAGACACCACTGAACGACAGACATCACTGAAAGACAGGCACCACTAAGCGACAGACATCACTGAACGACAGACACCACAGAACGACAGACATCATTGAACGACAGACATCACTGAACGACAGACATCACTAAACGACAGTCACCAATGAACGACAGATATCATTGAAAGACAGGCACCACCAAACGACAGCCCCTCTGAACGACAGGCACCACTGAACGACAGCCATCATTGAACGAGAGACACCACTGAACGACAGACACCACTGAACGACAGACACCACTGAACGACAGATATCACTAAAAGACCGGTACCACTGAACGATAGCCCCCAATGAACGACAGTCACCACTGAACGATAGACACCACTGAACGACAGACATCACTGAAAGGCAGGCACCACTGAACGACAGACATCACTAGACGACAGACACCACTGAACGACAGACACCACTGAACAACAGACATCACTGAACGACAGTCACCAGTGAACGACAGACATCATTGAAAGACAGCTACCACCGAACAACAGCCCCTCTGAACGACAAGCACCACTGAACGACAGCCACCAATGAACGATAAACACCACTGAACGATAGACACCACTGAACGACAGACACCACTGAATGACAGTCATCACTGAACGACAGACACCACTGAACTAGACACCACTGAACGACAGATATCACTGAACGACAGACGTCACAGAAAAACAGGCACCACTGAACGACAGACACCACTGAACGACAGACACCACTGAACGACAGACATCATTGAAAGACAGGCACCACTGAACGACAGCTACCACTGAACGACAGCCACAGGTCAACGATACCTCCCACTGAACGACAGCCACCACTGAACGATAGCCACCAATGAACGATAAACACCACTGAACGACAGACACCACTGAATGACAGTCATCACTGAACGACAGACACCACTGAACTAGACACCACTGAACGACAGATATCACTGAACGACAGACGTCACAGAAAAACAGGCACCACTGAACGACAGACACCACTGAACGACAGACACCACTGAACGACAGACATCATTGAAAGACAGGCACCACTGAACGACAGCTACCACTGAACGACAGCCACAGGTCAACGATACCTCCCACTAAACGACAGCCACCACTGAACGATAGCCACTACTGAACGACAGGCATCACTGAACGACAGCCACCACTAAACAAGCGCCACCACCGAACGACAGCCACCACTGAACGACAGCCACCACTGGCGATACTTCCCACTGAACGACAGCCACCACTGAACGACAGCCACCACTGAACGACAGCCACCACTAAACGGATTAATACATAAACCCTTACAAATAAACTAATGAAAACAGATGCGGGTACCGTCTGTGACACAACTGCTGCTGGAGTTCCCAGGTAACGTACACATCAACTTGCCTAGCCATATGACGTGGCTAGCCAGTCCTCCAGCACCACCGCCAACATGAAGATCTCAACCCTCCTCTGTCTCCTCTTCATCGCTGTCTCCAGGTTAGATGCTCTTCCTGTGGCCAGCTGAGCCTTCTCAATGTGTCTCTTAATTAAGGTTTAGTGAGTTGAACGCTTAACATGAAATAAAACGGTGAGTTCTCTGGATATTGTATTACATGTTTTGTTTTTCGTAACTGAAGAGGTTTTAACGTATTAAAATACAGACTAATCATATTTTGGGTTTATAATTAGTATTATATAGGTATGTATATCACCTGGTTTTTTCAACTGGAATGTAACTAGACAGTGGTCAGTGGGGAGGACCCGCCTAGTAAGAAGCACAGTAATGATCTTCTTGGATATTTCTCAGTTGCTCTGGGCTGCGCTGTATGCCGTGTGGAACAAGGCATCCCTGCAGTGACCCAAGCACCTTGAACTGTCCCTGGGGCACCGTCAAGGACATCTGTAATTGTTGTGACATCTGTGGCAAGGTGGGTGGTTAGTGACCAGGGTATCATCAAAGGCAGTGTCATGTGTCAAGAGACCAATAACTCTGTTAAGTTTAGATAGTCATTGTCATATTCGGAGGCTTCGCAGTGCTATGATTTCTTTCGAGACAGAGAAGCATTTGCTATATATTAATAAAAGATACTGTGAGCCAAAGGTATGTCAGAGTTACGTGGATTAGTTTTGTGAGTGATAGTGTGACTGTATTTATTGTGTACTTGATTGTTTGAATCTGTTATTCTTTTTATGTGGGAAAAAATGGGCTTTTTATATCTCTTGCTTTATAATCTAATAATTTTTAAAGGGGTGAACCGGTAGCCCAGCGGAAGGCCTCGATCAGATGATCAAAAGCTCCAGTTGTTGGTTATCATATGACTTACACCGCTTCAGGAAACAATTGTTCTGTCTTGATCAACCTTTACTTCCTACCTACCTTTCTACCTACCTACCTTTCTATCTACCTACCTTTCTACTTACCTACCTACCTACCTACCTACCTACCTACCTACCTACCTACCTACCTACCTACCTTCGCTTTGAAAAACACCCGATTCGGAACACATGTAAGAACATAAGAACATAAGAACGAAGGAACACTGCAGAAGGCCTACTGGCCCATGCGAGGCAGGTCCAAGTCTCCTACCGGCTTAAGCCAATGCACCCAACCTAGTCAGGTCAGGTCACATTGACTTAAGGGAGGAACACGGCAACCGACCTGGTAGCACAAGCTATCAGGTCTAACTCACACCCACCCACATCCACTCATGTATTTATCCAACCTATTTTTAAAGCTACACAACGTTCTGGCCTCTATAACGGTACTTGGGAGTTTGTTCCACTCATCCACAACTCTATTACCAAACCAGTACTTTCCTATATCCTTCCTGAATCTGAATTTTTCCAACTTAAAACCATTGCTGCGAGTCCTGTCTAGGCTAGATATTTTCAGCACACTATTTACATCCCCTTTATTTATTCCTGTCTTCCATTTATACACCTCAATCATATCCCCCCTAATTCTACGTCTTTCTAGAGAGTGCAGATTCAGGGCCCTTAGTCTATCCTCATAGGGAAGGTTTCTGATACATGGGATCAACTTTGTCATCCTCCTTTGTACATTTTCCAGAGAATTTATATCCATTCTGTAATAAGGTGACCAAAACTGTGCAGCATAATCTAAATGAGGCCTAACCAAGGATGTATAGAGTTGAAGAACAACCTGAGGACTCCTATTATTTATGCTTCTTGATATGAAGCCAAGGATTCTATTAGCTTTATTGCGAACACTTATGCACTGTTGTCTTGGTTTCAGATTACTGCTAACCAGAACTCCTAAATCTTTTTCGCAATCCGTAATATTAAGATCTACATTATTTAGTTTATATGTGGCATGGTTATTGTCCTGTCCAACATTTAGAACTTTGCATTTGTCTATATTAAACTGCATCTGCCACTTCTCCGACCACTGCATCAGTCTATTCAAATCTTCTTGGAGTGCTCGAATGTCCTCGTCAGAATGAATTCGACGGCCTATTTTGGTGTCATCGGCAAACTTGCCGATGTCGCTCTTTATGCCCTCATCTATGTCGTTTATGTAGATTGTGAACAGCAGGGGGCCCAACACTGACCCCTGTGGAACACCGCTCGTGACACTTCCCCACTCTGATTTCTCCCCATTTATGCAAACTCTCTGCTGCCTATTTGTCAACCATGCCTCTATCCAGGAAAAAATTTCTCCTCCTATTCCATGTGCTTTAATTTTCCTCAATAGTCTCTGATGTGGGACCCTGTCAAAAGCCTTACTGAAGTCCATATACACAATATCATATTCATTACCATGATCTACCTCCTCAAATACCTTAGTGAAAAAAGTTAATAAATTCGTAAGGCAGGAACGCCCCTTTGTAAAACCATGCTGAGATTCGTTGATTAATTTATGCTTTTCAAGGTGGCTACGAACTGCCTCGGCAATTATTGATTCCATAAATTTTCCCACTATGGAGGTTAGGCTTATTGGTCTATAGTTCGAAGCTAAGGACCTGTCACCTGTTTTGAAAATAGGTATCACATTTGCCATCTTCCACTTATCTGGCACCATGCCAGTTTGTAGTGATATGTTGAAAAGATTAGCCAAAGGTGTGCTAAGCTCCTCTTTACATTCCTTTAGAACCCTTGCATACAGTTCATCAGGGCCTGGGGATTTGTTAGGTTTTAATTTATCTATTTGCCTAAGGACCATGTCACTTGTGACCCTAATAGTGCACAGTTTATTATCGTCCTGTTCTACATAATTTATCATTACTGGAATATCGCCGGTATCCTCCTGTGTAAAAACTGAGAGGAAGTATGTGTTAAAAATTCTACACATTTCCTTATCACTGTCAGTGAGCTGACCCGAGGAACTTTTGAGTGGGCCTATCTTGTCCCTGATCTTACTTCTGTATACCTGAAAGAATCCTTTTGGGTTAGTCTTCGATTCTCTTGCAACTTTAACCTCATAATCTCTTTTTGCTTTTTAATATGTTCATGAAC
>NC_091346.1:25943587-25966087 GCF_038502225.1 Cherax quadricarinatus | reverse complement strand
ACATGACGTCACACGACGTCACATGACGTGGGTTAAGGCGTCTTGTGGTTCTCACTCACCATAAGGCGGACCAGTACAACATGGGTTCAAGTCCTTGGCTACAGCAGTGTTGTTATTGATATATATACGTGTATATATATATATATATATATATATATATATATATATATATATATATATATATATATATATATATATATATATATACATATATATATATATATATATATATATATATATATATATATATATATATATGTAGGTACACCTCTTCTTGGAGCATCACATTTGCTTAAATTATCATTAGGGTAAAATCGTAATACATTATTATTATGCGTTAACTCAGAAAATTTTCCTGGTGTTGCACAAGCTCACGGAAAGATATTTTATCAAGGTTATACCCACTAATGGTTGGTGCAGCAGGCGTGTCTCCGCCTCTGGTGCAGCAGGCGTGTCTCCGCCTCTGGTGCAGCAGGCGTGTCTCCGCCTCTGGTGCAGCAGGGGTGTCTCCTCCTCTGGTGCAGCACTAAGGCAACAACTTGAAATTTTCTAAAACTGTTTCGGGAAGATTTAATATAAACTAAACACAATTAAAATGTAGAAAATAGGCACGAAGATGTATATGAGAAGTGTGTTAGGCATAGGTGTATTGTGGAAGGTGTTGGAAGTGTGCTGAAGGTGTTGGAGGAGTGTGGTGAGTGTTGGAGAATGCGAGATATTAGTGGTTTCAGAGGTGTTGGAAAAGTGCTATATAAGTGTGTTAGGTGCTGGATGTGTGTGTGGCAGATGTTAAAGTAGAGAGGGAGGTGTTGTGGTGTTAAATACGTTGGGGGAATGTGAAGGCACAGAGTGAGGGTGATGTTGAAGGACTAGTGGCAGGTTCTGGAGTGATAGCAGTGTTGAAGGAGTGTAGATACTGGGAAAGTGAGGAAGGTGACGGAGACGTGAAGGAATTATTGAAGGAATGCAGGAGGTGGTGGTGGGGTGTGGGATGTCCTGCAGAAGAGGAGGCTGTATATGGGACGCGCTAGAAAGGTGTGGAATGTGTTGCAAGAGTGTGAGAGTAGTAGCAAAACTGAGGTGTTGCAGTAGTGCTGCAGTGGGTTGGGGATTAAAAAGGGTAGCAATTGTGTAAAGAAGTGTGTAGTTCTGGAAAATACAGAGATGCACTGCACACTAGTGGCTTGGTTCTGTGCTTACCAATGTTTTATTACATGTAATCTGAAATATTTGTACTGCATAAATAAAATGAGAATTGTATCGTATTGTAAGTTAAGATGCTGCTTTAGAATCTTGGGAGAATGGTGAAGAAGGTGCTGAAGGATTGTGGGAGATGCTGTAGTGAAGGTGGTGTTGGAGGAGTATGGAAAGTGGTGAAGTAGTGTGGGATGTTTCAGAGGAGTATGAGAGGTGTTGAGTAAGTGTGAGAGGTGTTACGTGAGTGTGGGGTGTGTTGGAGAAGTGTTGAAACAGTTGGAGTGAGAGTAGTACTGAAGGAATGAGGTTCGTGTTGGAGGACTGTACAAGTTGTTGTAAGGGTGTGGAAGGTATTGGAGAATTAAAGATAGTGTTACAGTGTAGCTGGTGTAAATGCTTTTACTCTCAGAGTGCTCATACCTTGGCGCATCTATGTACCAAACCTGGTTGTTTATGCAGAAATCGATGCCTAGCTCTTGGTCCCGCTTTGTACTACTTAACACCTGACCTGACCTACTCATCCAACCCCGAAAAGTGGTGGGTTTTATCGTCTCTTCATCACATGCGTTCCACTTACCACTCTAAGACAGAAAAGTGCTTCATATTGTCTCAGTGGCTCATCAACATCTTGAACTCTTCACATCTCAAACGACCTGCCCCGTATCCGGATTATGTTGTGCCAGTAGGCCTTCTGCAGTGTTCCTCCATTCTTATGTTATTATGTGAGCATTATGCTTATCATGAGTTATGTTGTACCTCCCGTCAATCTGCTGATGTTGTTAAGGTCTCTCATCGTGAGTAATCTCTCTCAGTACTGATACTAATTCCGTTAATTTCTTTATATACTTCATCAGGTGTCATCTCCATACTAGCTTTGCATCTCCCAAGATGAACCAAATCTAAGTTGTTGATGCTGTACCAAATTACATGAATCTGTGTCCAAGTTCCGCTCTTAGATTAACCTGTTTCTCATATGACACTAAAGTTATACATGCTTTGTTTAGTGCTTATTCTTTGCAAGATTTCTGCAGCACTTCTCAGAGGTCGTATTTAATGTCTGGTTCCCTTCCGCCTTCTCTCAATTTTTTTTTTTTTTTTTTTTTATCAGGGTTGAATTTGAGCAGCGACCTTCCCTAGCATCTTGTTCAGTGTGGTGAAGTCATCGTGGAGACTCTCTTAGTACAACTGTTGTCTTCTTCATCAGTTTTGTATCACCCTCGTACAGTGGCACTTAACAATAATTTTTTTGTCAGGTCATTTACTTATTTTAGAAACAACAGAGAACCAGGCAATGATCCTTTATAACCTTTTCTACCAACATATGCCCAGTCCGACACCTTTTTTAATAATATTAATAGCTTTATTTCTACAAGTACATGTTCAAGGTCAGTAACATACTACTATAGAAAGCCGCTTGTTATGCAGAGCATTTCGGACAAATTAGGTCGGTTTTGTCCCAGGATGCAACCCACACCAGTCGACTAACACCCAGGTAGCCATTTTAGTGATGGGGGAGCAGGGACAACAGGTGTAACGAAACTCGCCTAATGATTCCACCCTTGCCGAGAATCGAACCACGGACCCTCAAAGTATGAACATAAGAACATAAGAACATAAGAAGGAGGAGCACTGCAGGAGGCCTGTTGGCCCATACTAGGCAGGTCCTTTACAATTCATCCCACTAACAAAACATTTGAAGATTGAGACACTTATGCAGCACATGGGAATCTATATTCAGGAAACGTTTCGCCACACAGTGGCTTCATCAGTCCAATACAAAGAGGAAGGCGTAAGGAGAGGAGGAATATGAGGTAATCAGTCCCTCAGCCTGGAGTCGATGTGTTTAGTCCATCAATCTTGTAGAATGTGAGTCTTCAATCTTTCTTCATAAGGAAGATTTCTAATACTATGTATTAATTTAGTCATCCTACGCTTAATGTTTTCTAACGAATTTATGTCCATTCTGTAATATGGAGACCAGAACTGAGCTGTAATAAAGTTGGTAGAATTACCGACAATATGTAAAGTAAAAGGACACAAGTGCAACTAATGTGACATTTATTGTGGCAACGTTTCGCTCTCCAGGAGCTTTATCAAGCCATTACCGTAATGTGTGATGAATGGTTTGAAAAACCGACAAGTTGAAGATTGAGACACTTATGCAGCATATGGGAATCTTTATTCAGGAAACGTTTCGCCACACAGTGGCTTCATCAGTCCAATACAAAGAGGAAGGCGTAAGGAGAGGAGGAGAATGAGGTAATCAGTCCCTCAACCTGGAGTCGATGTGTTCAGTCCATCAATCTTGTAGAATGTACAGCATAGGGCCGTAGACGTGGCTTATATACTGTAGTGAGGTGACGTGAAGCAGATGGAGGCGGGGTCATAGTGGTACCATCCACTAGTCGAAGTAGGTCTTCGTCCAAAGGTTGAACAAGTGTTGAAGAATTCTTTGTAACAAGACCCCATGATGCTGCCGTGTCTGACAGTTGTGATGAATGGTTTGAAAAACCGACAAGTTGAAGATTGAGACACTTATGCAGCATATGGGAATCTTTATTCAGGAAACGTTTCGCCACACAGTGGCTTCATCAGTCCAATACAAAGAGGAAGGCGTAAGGAGAGGAGGAGAATGAGGTAATCAGTCCCTCAACCTGGAGTCGATGTGTTCAGTCCATCAATCTTGTAGAATGTACAGCATAGGGCCGTAGACGTGGCTTATATACTGTAGTGAGGTGACGTGAAGCAGATGGCTTGATAAAGCTCCTGGAGAGCGAAACGTTGCCACAATAAATGTCACATTAGTTGCACTTGTGTCCTTTTACTTTACAGAACTGAGCTGCATAATCTAGGTGAGGCCTTACTAATGATGTATAAAGCTGCAGTATGACCTCTGGACTTCTGTTGCTTACACTTCTTGATATAAATCCCAGTAATCTATTTGCCTTATTATGTACGCTTAGGCACTGCTGTCTTGGTTTAAGGTTGCTGCTCACCATAACCCCCAAGTCCTTTTCGCAATCTGTATGGCTAAGTTCTACATTATTTAACTTATAAGTACTAGGGTTATGGGCACTCCCAAGCTTCAGAACCTTGCATTTATCTACATTGAACTGCATCTGCCACTTTTCTGACCAAGAATAGAGTTTGTTTAAATCCTCCTGAAGTTCCATAACATAAGAACATAAGAACATAAGAATGTAGGAACACTGCAGAAGGCCTACTGGCCCATACGAGGCAGGTCCTTATCAAAACGACATCTACCTAAAGCTACCCAAGAAATAACTCCCGTACCCCATGACACCAATCAAACCCAGCCCCTCCCACTCATATATTTGTCCAGTAGGCAAGAACTTTGCCTACCAGGCCACGGGCCACCATCTTTCTTACACATTCTGTGCACGCGGGTTTATCATGCTTCATTTGCTACAAAACGCCTAGTGAATCTTCATTTAAAATTATTTAACTCATTTGTGACGTTTACATACACTGATAGATATATGCCTGTCAGTGTACATTAATGAGGTGAAGATCGCTGTATTAGTTTCCTCAGTAACCCAGTAATAAAAAATGAGTCAAATGGCTGCTGTTCGTATCACCAACCTTACTGGTGGAAAGTTAGGGTAAGGAGAGAAGGAGGGGGGCGGGGGGAGACGATACAGCTCGTATATATGTATATATATGGTTGTGGGGAGGGAAGTACCCATTAGTATTTACCCGGCACGGGAGGTGACTGCTTGACCAGGTAGTCTTCCTCCAGACTTGACCAGCCAGTGGACTTCATCAGTCTTCCTCCAGACTTGACCAGCCAGTGGACTTTACCAGTCTTCCTCCAGACTTGACCAGCCAGTGGACTTTACCAGTCTTCCTCCAGACTTGACCAGCCAGTGGACTTTACCAGTCTTCCTCCAGACTTGACCAGCCAGTGGACTTCACCAGTCGTCCTCCAGACTTGACCAGCCAGTGGACTTCACCAGTCGTCCTCCAGACCTGACCAACCAGTGGACTTCCCCAGTCGTCCTTCAGACTCGACCAGCCAGTGGATTTTACCAGTCTTCCTCCAGACTTGACCAGCCAGTGGACTTTACCAGTCTTCCTCCAGACTTGACCAGCCAGTGGACTGTATCAGTCTTCTTCCAGACTTGACCAGCCAGTGGACTTTATCAGTCTTCCTCCAGACTTGACCAGCCACTGAACTTTACCACTCTTCCTCCAGACTTGACCAGCCAGTGGACTTTACCAGTCTTCCTCCAGACTTGACCAGCCAGTGGACTTTACCAGTCTTCCTCCAGACTTGACCAGCCAGTGGACTTTACCAGTCTTCCTCCAGACTTGACCAGCCAGTGGACTTTACCAGTCTTCCTCCAGACTTGACCAGCCAGTGGACTTTACCAGTCTTCCTCCAGACTTGACCAGCCAGTGGACTTTACCAGTCTTCCTCCAGACCTGACCAGCCAGTGGACTTTACCAGTCTTCCTCTAGACTTGACCAGCCAGTGGACTTTACCAGTCTTCCTCCAGACCTGACCAGCCAGTGGACTTCACCAGTCTTCCTCCAGACTTGACCAGCCAGTGGACTTCACCAGTCTTCCTCCAGACTTGACCAGCCAGTGGACTTTACCAGTCTTCCTCCAGACTTGACCAGCCAGTGGACTTTACCAGTCTTCCTCCAGACTTGACCAGCCAGTGGATGCCACCAGCCAGTGGAGTATCCAGACAGTCCTCCTGCAGCATCACTAGTACACACAATGAACACCTTCACCTTGTTGTGTCTCCTGTTTCTCGCTGTCACCAGGTTAGGTGTTTTTGTTTACTGTGTTATGTTAATTATTCTTGTTTAACTGTGTCATGTTGGCCATTTGTGATATATTTTTCGGTGTGTCTCTTGAAGATTTAGGGAAACAGTCTCATGATGACACTCTAGCTGAATTTCGTTTTCTAGATACGAATTGTGTACAAATGGTATATAATACCGACAAGATGAGATTAAGACACATGTGCAACATCTGGGTATCTTTATTGTAGACGTTTCGCCATCCAGTGGCTTTATCAATACAAATTCTAGGACATAACTTGAAGACAGTAGAACTATGTACAGAAGATGAGGTAATCAGTCCCTCAACCTAGGAGTAGGTGCGAAGAGCACCATAGTCGTGGAGATTCTGAAGCAGAAGAAAGGAGCCTGGCGCTTATATAGTAACGTCAGGTGTAGGAGATGAGGGCATATTCACTGGTAGGCGGGATTCCCCAGTGGAAGTAGGTCCTTCCCAAAGAGATGGGTTACTTGTAGTAGTAGTTGTCGTAGCCGTGAAGGTTATGTACATGTCCTCAGAATTAAGATTCCATAACCTTCACGACTACGACAACTACTACTACAACTAAACTGGGATTCCCCAGTGGAAGTAGGTCCTTCCCAAAGAGATGGGTTAGTTGTAGTAGTAGTTGTCGTAGCCGTGAAGGTTATGTACATGTCCTCAGAATTAAGATTCCATAACCTTCACGACTACGACAACTACTACTACAACTAACCCATCTCTTTGGGAAGGACCTACTTCCACTGGGGAATCCCGCCTACCAGTGAATATGCCCCTCATCTCCTACACCTGACGTTACTATATAAGCGCCAGGATCCTTTCTTCTGCTTGACACTGTCGCTCGATCACACAGTCCGATCATACAGTTGCTCTACACCGCAAGAAGCCTCTCTTCGACCCCGTCGGGGTGTAGAATTTATATTCTACAAACGTGATATCCTTTTCACAATGCTGTCGAATCGTGTGAAAATCAAGCCTGTGAATGGTGCAATAAATGACTCCTCGAAGTTAGCTTTAGCTACCGTCGTTAGGACCTGTCTGGAGGTCAAATTTACGGCAATCCACTCTCTGAAAGACTCCTTCATTGTCGTCTGCACAGATGACACGGAAGCACTAAAACTAATGGACGACTCTTCAATCAGGACCCTACAAACACAACAATTCACTCTATGCCCGTCTCCATTCTTGAAGTCGAAACGTTCGGTCTTTGTGAAAAGACTTGACAATATCGTCACCTCTCTCTCTACTGAAGCACTGAAGACATCTATTGAGGAACAAAACACGTGGGCCTCGGTAGACAGCATCTCAAAGATCCCCAACGCCGCATCAATGCTAAAGATTACATTCTCAGACATCTCCATGGCTGCCCAAGCTCTCTCTGACGGTCTGGCCATCTCATATTACCACATTCACCCAAGTCATATAGAACAAGAACGTTTCACATACATCTCCCACTGCTGGACCTGCTACTCCTATAATCACACCACCAAGGACTGCCCCATCAAGAATAAGAAGTTTTGTTCAAAATGTGGGAATGATGGACACGATTTCAGATCCTGCACCATTACTACAACACCAACATGTCTTAACTGCAAGGGTAATCATCATACCCTTGCAGCTAAGTGCCCACTCAGGAAAGAAATCATACTGAAGAAAACTAAAGTTCTGAAGAAGACCTCCAATTCACCGACATATGCTGCAATAACCAAACCACAAACCGACACCATCAAGACTCTACACGCTAATCTACAGGCACCATCGCCCAGCAACTCCCTCTCTCCACTCCCCGACGGTGCTCCTTCCAAGGTGCTGTACTGCATGGTGTATGCACACCTTGCAAACGCAGCAAACCCCGGCACTTTCAACACCACTATTAACGAACTATTCCGACTGAACAACATGCCTGCCTTCAATTTTCCGGAATCCACACCTTCAGAAGACATCCTCAAGATCCTTCCCAATGTCATGAACTTTACTGCACCTGCAGACCTGTCTCCTGCCCAAGCAACTGCTCCTGTAACTTCTATAACCACTTCCACCGCTGACAACGTTGATCAAGTTGCCTCAGCCACCGTCTCCCACCTCTCCCAGCCTGCTGTTACACAACCATTACACCTCACAGCTGCTCCTGTCGAACCTCAGTCACCTGCTACCACCATTGTAGATTCTCCCAGTGAATCCACTCCAGAAGAGGAAGATAACGACGACTCCAGTAAACCCTCATGGGAAAACCTTACCTTTTACACTTCTCCTTCAAATACTGACACCATGACCTGTACTGAACTCTATAAAAGCCTTGGTGCTGGAACAGTCAAGTATGCATGTGAATCACCGCTTCACTTCACACTCACCCAAGTTCTTGAGTTCATCAAGCCTCTACGTTTCACCTTCAGCAACAAGGCTAAATTATACCACCTATCTAGAAGCAGCTTCAAAAAGTTCGAAAATGGCTCCATTGCTAACCTGCCTCCTCAGTTACTCCTATAACTCCCATATGTGTTCTACCCTCTGATGTGACCTAGCCTGCTGCCAGCTACTCAAGATTCAAGACTTCAACTACCACAAGTTCAATGCAACAGTCCCTGCTATTCCTGTTCTCAAGTCTGCCCCACGATCGCCTTAGCTGCTGGGTTAAGCCCTGGCTCCATTTCTCTTACTAAGGACACTCCTCTCCAGAGCTATTCTTCATCAGTCCCGTCTTCCCCGCTCATCCCATTGGGATCTTACCTAAACTTGTTTGCTTTGCTTTGCTTCTTCTGCTTCAGAATCTCCACGACTATGGTGCTCTTCGCACCTACTCCTAGGTTGAGGGACTGATTACCTCATCTTCTGTACATAGTTCTACTGTCTTCAAGTTATGTCCTAGAATTTGTATTGATAAAGCCACTGGATGGCGAAACGTCTACAATAAAGATACCCAGATGTTGCACATGTGTCTAGATACGAATATCTATGCCATTTTCCTCTGAAATCTCGGTATATTATATATAATGTCGTAATAAAAGAAGCAAATAATTTCTTACCCTCTCTTATTATTTTTTTATTATATAAGTGTAAGACTTTTACGTTATTAATTGCAATACAAATAAGAGTTCGGGGATATGTTAATTACATTAATTTATAATGAATAAGATTTGTGCGTATTTTAAGATATGCTTGACTTGGAACTCTTAAATTTTGCATGTCTTGTGATCTGAGTAAATCTTAAGTACACTTCCCGCTCAGTGAGATGCACTCAGCAGTAGGAAGTGTTCAAAAAAAAAAAAAAAACGTTAAGTATAAAGCAACAGTATAACACACCAGCTCCTGATCCACTAGGTGTTCCGGGCTGACGTGTCTACCATGCCAGGCTGAGACTCAGTGCCCTGACAGCAACACTCTTCATTGTTACTACGGCATAGTGAAGGACGTCTGCAACTGTTGCGACGTTTGCGCCAAGGTCAGTGTTTTGTTGTCATTACCAGGTATCACACGCACTCCTGACAAATGCTGAAATTACTAAAGGGTGCGGGATGTCTTCAGAGGCATGTAACATTTTTTAAAAGCTCGGCATTAAGAAACTCAGATTAGGGGATATAATTGTCATAAAGTAGGTATCTCCGTCTCCACTGACCGAGTCATCACTGTACCACCTCTAGTGTACTGAAATCGTTCTTTTTGTGAGAAATAAACTACCTGTATTAACCTCATCACTGCAGTCATACAAATAATTTGAGTAGGATACAACTCAGGTAACTATTACTTGCCAATTGTTGCACCTTTGAGGCATGTGGGAATTTTGAGGCACTCTGGGTCACAAGGAGAGTGTCTCCCTTCGATACCCGCTACCCTCACACACTACCGGGACCTAAAATATTAACCATTAAATTTAAGAAACACAACCAGTAATTCTGGTACTAATATTTACATTAAAAATCAAGTGGACTGTATCATTAGGTTAGACTGACGGAAGGAGGAGGGGGAGGGGGAGGGGAGGGGGAGAGTACACAGATATAAACATCATACCTGGAGGTTACCTGGAGGTTATTCCGGGGATCAACGCCCCCGCGGCCCGGTCCACGACCAGGCCTCCCGATGGATCAGGGCCTGATCAACTAGGCTGTTACTGCTGGCCGCACGCAGTCCAACGTACGAGCCACAGCCCGGCTGATCCGGCACTGACTTTAGGTATCTGTCCAGCTCTCTCTTGAAGGCAGCCAGGGGTTTATTGGCAATTCCCCTAATGCTTGATGGGAGGCTGTTGAACAGTTTTGGGCCCCTGACACTTATGGTGTTTTCCCTTAGTGTACCAATGGCGCCCCTACTTTTTATTGGGGGCATTTTGCATCGCCTGCCCAGTCTTTTACTTTCGTAGGGAGTGATTTCTGTGTGCAGATTTGGGACCATTCCTTCCAAGATTTTCCAAGTGTAGATTATGATATATCTCTCCCTCCTGCGTTCCAACGAGTACAAGTCAAGTGCTTCCAAGCGTTCCCAGTAGTTAAGGTGCTTGTGATGAATGGTTTGAAAAACCGACAACTTGTCGGTTTTTCAAACCATTCATCACAACTGTCAGACACTGCAGCATCATGGGATCTTGTTACAAAGAATTCTTCAACACTTGTTCAACCTTTGGACGAAGACCTACTTCGACTAGTGGATAGTACCAATATGACCCCGCCTCCGTCTGCTTCACCTCACCTCACTACAGTATATAAGCCACGTCTACGGCCCTATGCTGTACATTCTACAAGATTGATGGACTGAACACATCGACTGATTACCTCATTCTCCTCCTCTCCTTACGCCTTCCTCTTTGTATTGGACTGATGAAGCCACTGTGTGGCGAAACGTTTCCTGAATAAAGATTCCCATATGCTGCATAAGTGTCTCAATCTTCAGTTAAGGTGCTTGACAGAACTTATACGTGCAGTGGCCATCCAGTGGCTGGCTGGATGGCGAAGCGTCTACGATGGGGATGCCCGGGTGTTGTGCATGTGTCTTAATTTCATCTTGTCGGTATTATATACAATTCCTGTACTACTACTACTACTACCACCACCTCTTCCTGCCTATATATAGCCGTCCTGCTCCCCCTCTGGTTAGTGTGACTTTGTCAATGGTCCAAGTCGGACCGAAACGTCGTCGTAAGCTTCTTTCTTTTATGTGCGGGTTATTTGTGTATTATACGTGCAGTAAAGGATCTCTGTACACTCTCTAGATCTGCGATTTCACCTGCTTTGAATGGAGATGTTAATGTACAGCAGTATTCCAGCCTAGAGAGAACAAGTGATTTGAAAAGGATCATCATGGGCTTGGCATCTCTCGTTTTGAAAGTTCTCATTATCCATCCTATCATTTTCTTTGCACGTGCGATCGTGGCACTGTTGTGATCCTTGAAAGTGAGATCCTCAGACATTACTACTCCCAGGTCACTTACATTATTTTTCCGCTCTATTGTATGGCCGGAGTCAGTAGTATACTCTGTTCTAGTTATTATCTCCTCCAGTTTTCCATAACGGAGTAGTTGGAATTTGTCCTCATTGAACATCATATTGTTTACCGTTGCCCACTGGAAAACTTTGTTTATATCTTCTTGGAGGTTAACCGCGTCCTCAGCAGATGACAGCCTCATGCAGATCCTAGTATCATCCGCAAAGGATGATACGGTGCTGTGGCGTATATCTCTGTTTATGTCATATGAGAAAAATACTTATATATGATACCAAACTTACTAATTTTATCTGGTGGTTGCGTGAATGCCTCTGGAACAATCACAATACCTATCTTATTATATAAAAATTAAACTGGCCAGCTAACTCTAGATAAAAAGACAGTTTACTTATCTGTGGTGGTTGATATTTCTTATTTTCTCCAGTCATCATCCTATCTCGAAGTCCTACAAAGTTAATGTAAGTGTACCTTCAACAAGACTGTATTTTAGATTTGCTTTGTTCCTATTTGGAAAGTTTGAGCCCCATTAAATATCTGGAACCATCAAAAATTAACGCCAAATTTGCCATACGGTCGCACACTGGGATTTCAATATGGTGAACTCCTTATTTCACCAAATATCACTTTGGTTGAGTGTTATTTTCACTGTTTTCTTCACAGTTCGCAGTGTAGTACATTACCGCATTATTTCCTGTTCATCGGAGATCGATTCACTGTAATTTGTCCTCGATGAAGCTTGATTTAATTAGATGCATTTTTATTACCCGACTTCACTCAATTTCCCTTACGGCGTCTCTCCCCCCACCCGACGCTACTTCTTGCTGGTTTCCTTTTTCATTCGCAAATTAATTTTAAACCAAGCACTATAATTTCGGAAAATGTACAAAATTTTCCTCACTTTATATAAGTTTTTAAGAATAGGTTGGTAGACAGCAACCACCCAGAGACGTACTACCGTCCTGCCAAGTGAGTGCAAAACGAAAGCCTGTAATTGTTTTACATGATGGTAGGATTGCTGGTGTCTTTTTTTCTGTCTCATAAACAGGCTACTTCTACTTACACTTTGACCTCACTACACATGCATGTAAAAACATATATATACACACCCCTCTGGGTTTTCTTCTATTTCCTTACTAGTTCTTGTTCTTGTTTATTTCCTCTTATCTCCATGGGGAAGTGGAACAGAATTCTTCCTCTGTAAGTCATGTGTGTCGTAAGAGGCGACTAAAATGCCGGGAGCAAGGGGTTAGTAACCCCTTCTCCTGTGTACATTAATAAAGTTAAAAAGAGAAATTTCTGTTTTTTCTTTTTAGGTCACCCTGCCTCGATAGGATACGGTCAGTTTGTTTCCCACCAAGGCAGGGTGGCCCGAAAAAGAAAAACTTTCATCACTCATTCCATCACTGTCTTGCCAGAGGTGCGCTTGCACTACAGTTATAAACTGCAACATTAACCCCTCCTTCAGAGTGCAGACACTGTACTTCCCATCTCCAGGACTCAAGTCCGGCCTGCCGGTTTCCCTGAATCCCTTTATAAATGTTACCTTGCTCACACTCCAACAGCACGTCAAGTCCTAAAAAACATTTGTCAACATTCGCTCCTAACACGCTCACGCATGCTTGCTGGAAGTCCAAGCCCCTCACATACAAAACCTCTTTTAACCCCTCCCTTCAACCTTTCCTAGGCCGACCCCTACCCTGCCTTCCCTCCACTACAGATTGATACACTCTTGAAGTCATTCTGTTTCGTTCCATTCTCTCTACATGTTCGAACCACCTCAGTAACCCCTCCTCAGCCCCCTGGATAATGTTTTGGTAATCCTGCACCTCCTCCTAATCTCCAAACTACGGATTTTCTGCATTATAGTCACAACACACACTGTCCTCAGACATGACATCTCCACTGCCTCCAGCCTTCTCCTCGCTGCAACATTCACCACCCATGCTTCACACCCATATAAGAGCGTTGGTATAAATATACTCTCATACATTCCCCTCTTTGCTTTCATGGGTAAAGTTCTTTGTCTCCACAGACTCCTCAGTGCACCACTCACCTTTTTCCCCTCTTCAATTCTATGATTTACCTCATCCTTCATAGACCCATCTGCTGACACGTCTACTCCCAGATATCTGTATACATTCACCTCCTCCATACTCTCTCCCTTTAATCTGATATCCAGTCTTCCATTACCTAATTTTTTTGTTATCCTCATCACCTTACTCTTTCCTATATTCACCTTTAATTTTCTTCTTTTACATACCCTAACAAACTCATCAACCAACCTCTGCAACTTCTCATCAGAATCTCCCAAAATCACAGTGTCATCAGCAAAGAGCAACTGTGACAACTCCCACTTTGTGTTAGATTCTTTATCTTTTAACCCTACACCTCTTGCCAACACCCGAGCATTCACTTCTCTTACAACCCCATCTATAAATATATTGAAAAACCACGGTGACATCACACATCCTTGTTTAAGGCCTACTTTTACTGGGAAATAATCTCCCTCTCTCCTACATACTCTAACCTGAGCCTCACTATCCTTGTAAAAATTCTTCACTGCTATCAATAACCCATCTTCTATTCCATAAATTTTCAACATCTGCCACATTGCCTCCCTATCCACCCTGTCATATGCCTTTTCTAAATCCATAAACGCCACAAAAACCTCTTTACCCCTATCTAAATATTGTTCACCTATATGTTTCACTGTAAACACTTGGTCTACACACCCCTTACCCTTCCTAAAGCATCCTTGTTCATCTGCTATCCTACTCTCCGTCTTACTCTTAACTCTTTCAGTAATAACTCTACCATACACTTTACCAGGTGTATGGTAGACTTATTTCCCTATATTTTTTTGTATTCTCTTTTGTCCCTTTTACCTTTATACAAAGTAACTATGCATGTTTTCTGCCAGTCCCTAGGTACCTTGTAGATGAATGATTCACAGAACCGACATGTTGATAAATTAGACACATGTGCAACTCTTGGGTATCTTTATTCCTCAATAAAGATATCCAAGAGTTGCACATGTGTCTAATTTATCCCTAGGTACCTTACCCTATTTCATACATTTATTAAATAAAAGCACCAACCACTCCAAAACATATATGTACAAGTCTTGCGTTTTTGTAGTTGTGTGAATTTCGGTGTTGAACACAGATCGGACGATTTAAGGAATGTCTGTGTTCAGCACTAAAATTCACACAACCATTTAATCAGCTGCAGAAACGCAAGACTTAACGCCAAAGAAGAAAACATTCAGTATCACAGAATCCTGGAATCATCACTTATCTGTATATCCAACAACTTCAACCAGAACAACGGCTTCTATAACATAGCTGAACTCCTCGCCAAGAACGTTCTTCATCGTTATCCCACAACAACATACGCACCCGCCAGTCCCGTGCAGGTCCTCATCAGATCCAACCTACCCAGCATTCTCCACCTGACGCCATCCTGTGAATATTCATGTACCTTTCACCCAGGCGACTTGATAAAGCCCACTGCTTGGGCAAAACGTTGTCAATAAAGGATCACATTATACTGCTTATGTGTTTATTTTTCCATTGTGTCGGTATTTTATACCATTTATTTCCAAACACGTAACATGAGATAACAGATTCAAAGTGTCTTAGTAAAGCGAATTCCCTAGAACAACTTATCCTAAGAGGACATCAGGTACCTGTGACCTGGTGACATCCTTGCTTACCCATCTCATCTCCAACAGGTGCTTACAACACAGAAGAAAATGATCGCTGGTTCCTAGTGGTTTCTCGCATTAAAATTTCCTCAGTGCCATCATCAGGTTTGCTGGTTTGTCGTTTCTTTGTGTCCTTGTTTCTGTTTCTCCATGTTATTCCTTTCTTTTTAAGTCAATCTCGTAACCATGAAAACCTTCTGTAAGCAATAGTTTTTACGTCATTATATTTGTGAGGGAAAAGTTCAGTAGATAGGAGTAGCGAGGGAGTATATAGTAACAATAGTTTTATTGCCGGCTACTTGTTAAGGTAGGGTAAGTCAAGCTCCCGGTATTCCCGCCCTTTTCCCCCACCCAGAAAGTGATAGTTTCATTGCCGGCTACTTGTTAAGGTAGGGTAAGTCAAGCTCCCACTATTCCTGCCTTTTTTCCTCCACCCCGAAAGTGATAGTTTGACTGCCGGCTGCTTGTTAAGGTAGGGTCAGTCTAGCTCCCGCTGTTCCTTTCCCTCCTTCTTCCCCCCCCCCCCAAAAGGTGACATGTGGGGCTCCAGTCCAAACAGTAATCACTAGACTCACAGCTCCCAGCACTACTGTAAGTACATGCCTGCCTTGTATTCTAGTGGATTTATTGGTTAAAAGCTTCACTTTTGACCAATAATAAACTTAGTCCTTTCAGTCTTGCTCTAAGTTGACTGTTGTAATAATCACCACATCTTTTAGGTATTGTACTTATCATGGAGACTGATTTCTTAAGCAGTGGGTAACCTGTCTATCTTTCCAGCTTGGATGACAGAGAGGGTCACCTACCAATCAACGAGTAGAACTGATGGAGATGGACTAACGTCCTGAGACTTCCCCTTTTTGGATTTAATTACCTGTGCACCTGTATGAAATTGCAGGACGTAAACCCCTCATCCTTGCAGTGGTAAAGAACCTGCTTTCCTGTCATCAGGATATAATACTCACTGCTAAACTGTGAAGAACGAACCGGTGGGTTGTAACCAACACCTGCGACCCCCCCCCATCATCAACAATGGCTACGATTTTAACAACACAGTGTCACCAACACCAGACACCCAAGTTTTAAATTAGCGTTGAATTCAGTTATCATTTATATTTTTCATTTTTCATTTTCTTTAATGTAGGATTAATATTTCATATTTAAGTGTTTTATATTTTATATTTTCTATATAATAAAGTGTTTATGTTTGTCTGTTATTATTTATTTTTCTATTCATTAATTTTCCTGAGGAGGAGCCAGCCTGGGTAATACTGTCTGAAGTTGTTACAGGGCTGAGTAAGCCTTCACAAGTGGCGACCTTGCCAGGATTCGACTCTACTGAATCAAGATTCAATTCCATCTCGAATCTACCATTGGAACTTCAACGCCGCATACAACAGACGGTTACCACCAGCCATGAGTAATCATTCTCTATGGTAGGACTACAGTGCAGGTATTTAGAAGATTTGGTGTTTGTTATAGTCTCAATTTATTGTAAGTCAAGTCAGGCAGGATATATAATATTTAATTCTGCCATCTATTTTTGTGTGAGCTTGAAACACTTTGGAGGATTAGACTCTAGGGACCCGAGATTTTCCAGTGACAATTTGTTTCATTGAGCTCTTTATTATATCAAGGGAACTGTCATAGGACACTCTTGATTTGTTGATGAGAAGATTGGATGGTCAAGTGACCCCATTCTACTTACTGTTTGCTCGGAGCCGGCATAGAACCCTTCGTTTTAATTAATACATATTGTTTAATTGAAGCAGGGATCGAGCCCTCTGGTTTATTTACAGTTTGAGCGGAGCAGGAATTGAACCCTCTGGTTTCTTTAATACCCATTTCATTTCCCCTGATAGTTTAAGTTATTCTTGCAAATATGGAGGAATACCAGTTTTGGATGAATGCTGGAAGTAAGTTAGGAATAACAGGAAAAAAATTAGAATCTTTCATTAGTGCTAAGTTCCAGGAAAAACTTGAAAGAGAGAGAATTGAGAGAGAAGAGAGACAGTTAGAAAGAGAAGAGAAAAAGGAGAAAGGGAACCTTGAAAGAGAAGAGAAAAAGGAGAAAGAGAACCTTGAAAGACAGGAGAAAAAGGAGAGAGAGAGAATTGAGAGAGAAATCCAAGAAAGACAGTTAGAAAGAGAGAGAGAAGACAAAAAGGAGCGTGATAGACTTGATCGTGAAGAAAGAGCTAGAGTACGTGAGGAACAGGCTAAAATAAGAGAACTTGAGGAAAGAGCAAAGGATAGAGAAGTTGAGGAAAAAGCTATAGAACGTGAGGAAAAAGCTAGAGAACTTGAATTAATAGAGAGAGAAAAGGATCGCGAGCTCGAAAAAGCTCGCCTTGAATTAGAGAATAAAAAATTAACTCCTACTCAACAACAATTAGAGGAAGGAGTAATTGAACATCATGCAGCTAGTGCACATATTCCAACACCTAATTTACCTCCCTTCACAGAGGGGGAAGACATAACTTCATACATTATCAGATTTGAAAATACCGCTACCCTCTGTGAATGGCCTGCTGACACCTGGGCTACCAGGTTAGGAATGTTATTTTCTGGTACAGCTTTGAATATCTATGCAACTTTGTCGCAGGATATCATATGTAATTATAACCTACTGAAGAAGGCTATCCTTAAAGCATATCAAAAAACCACTAATTCTTACAGGAAAGATTTCAGGTATGCCACCTTACAGCCTGGCCAGAACTTTCAGCAGTTACAGGAAACACTCTTTCGTTTGTTCGACTTTTGGATAGAGAGTTCAGGAATTGATCACAGTTATGAATCTCTTAGAGACTTCATGGTTGCTGACCAGTTCCTGACAGCTCTTCCTCACCAGATACGAACATTCATCAGAGAACGTAACCTGATTAAAGCTGAGGAAGTTGCTGAGGCTGCTGACCTGTATGCTGAGGCTCACAATTCCTATAAAGACCTAAAGGGATCGAACCCTAAGGGCAAGGGTTCATCAGACCTTAAGAAATCAAAGCCTCTAGTGGAAAGTAAAATGACTTCTTTTATTCCTGTTTGTCATTTGTGTGGTGTTAAGGGACATAAACGTCCAGATTGTCCTTCTAAGAAGGTCCAAAAAGTTGGAAGATGTTTTAAAGACTGTAATGACCAAGCACCCTTCTGTTCAGGAACAGTTAATGGATTTAATGTATCTACCATTTTACGAGACACTGGATGCACATGTAGAGTCATTTCTGATAAGCTGTTCCCTAACCTTAAAGAAACTCATTCCTCTGCTATACTTTCAGACTACTTGGGCCGTACGGACACTTTTCCTACCATCCGTTGTTACATTAGGTCTAAATGGTTCACAGGTTGGTCTGAAGCCGTACTAGCTCCCATCACTTCTTGCTCCGTACTAATAGGTAATGTAAAAGGTGCCATTCTTCCTTCTGAGGTTGACCTTTCATCACCAAAGACGGACATAGGTGTTTCAGATCCTCTTTCTGTAGATTCAGAGAAGCTCCTCGAAAGTTCAGATGAGACAATGTCTCGTGAGATTCATGTGGGATTAAAAACCAGTGATGATACTCTCGAAAGCGAGGTAGTAGGATCACCGGTTCACTTGTTAGATGAAAGTGAAGATATCACCTCCGATACCATAAACGTCTTGACTAGGGCTCAGACCAAAGCCCAGGCTTCTCCTACTGTCCATCCTTTGATTTTCCCTGACTTTAAGCCTTTAGATTTATCGAAGGACTCCTTTGTCAATTTACAACGTAATTGCCCTTCTCTTCAGAATTGCCATAATGCCGCTAAACAAAATCAAGTTATCCAAAGGAAAAACTTTTCATACAAATTTGAATATATGAAAGGTATCTTGTACAAGTCAGTATTCAAATTAAATTCAGATGAGATAGACTATTCCATCTTAGTTGTTCCAAGTCAATGCAGAGAGACTGTTCTTAAAATGGCTCATGACCTGCCAGTGGCCGGACATTTCTCGCATCGTAAAACCTTAAATAAAGTTAGGGAAACCTATTTTTGGCCAAAAATGTCCTCAGATGTCACTACCTATTGTAGATCGTGTAAGGTTTGCCAACTGTCATCCTCCCGAGGTACCAGGCGAGTACCTATGGTCAAAATGCCAGTCTTTACGGTACCTTTTGAAAGAGTAGCTATTGACATCGTTGGTCCTTTATCTCCACTTTCATCTGGGGGACATAGATATATATTAACATTAGTTGATTATGCTTCGAGCTTCCCTGAAGCCGTTCCCTTAAAGACCATAACTACTACAGAGATGGCTGAAGCCCTTTTGTCCATCTTCTCCAGAGTGGGCATCCCTAGAGAAATTTTGTCTGACCGTGGGACACAATTCACATCTGACTTTATGCAACATCTATACCAACTTCTGGGAGTGAAGCCTCTCTTCACCACACCCTATCATCCCAGCTGTAATGGGAGGATTGAGCGCCAGCATTCGATTCTAAAGTCAATTTTAAGGAAACTTTGCTCCCTTAAACCTAAGGAGTGGCATCGTTACCTACCCTGTGCTTTGTTTGCCATGAGGGAAGTTCCCAGTGACTCTTTGGGGTTTTCACCTTTTGAACTTCTCTATGGTAGACAGGCCAGAGGTCCATTGTCCATCCTTCATGACTTATGGACTAATGAGGAGGTAAATGCTGAGGTTCAGTCTTCTTACCAGTTTCTCCTTGACCTTAGATCCAAACTTGAGGAGACCTCTGACATAGTTTCGAAAAACCTAAGCTTGTCAATGGACCAGTACAAAACCTATTTTGATTCCAAAAGTCAGAGGAGAAGTTTTAAAGTAGGGGATGAAGTTCTTGTACTTTTGCCTATCAAGTCAAATAAATTATTAGTAGCATGGAAAGGTCCATATAAAGTATTAAAAATTTGTGGGAAAGTTGACTACCTCATAGAAGTCAAGGGGAAACCTAAGCTTTATCATATCAACATCCTTAAGAAATAATACCGAAGAAATTCGGTCAACTGCCTTAATAACTTTGACTTAGTTTTTCCACACGAACTTGATAAGACAACTGAAGAATGTAAGGTGTGTGTAATTGACACCTCTAACTTAGACTATGATGTAGAACTACATGACTTGGTGACTCTTGACCACTCGGACGCAACCAACATTAATATTAATGAATCTTTGGATGACCATAAGAGACATGAACTACTTCAATGTGTGAGTAACTTTTCAGACGTCTTTACTGATATTCCAGGTGTTACCTCCACGGTAGTCCATAAGATTGACTTAGTGACAGACAGTCCTATCAAACGAAAATTATACCCAGTTCCAGTTCACCTTAGGGATGCATTTGACCGAGAGGTAGACAAATTATTAAAACTAAAGATCATTGAACCTTCAGTATTTTCATATTGTTCACCAGTAGTCATGGTTAAGAAGGAGGATAATTCATATAGACTTGCTATTGACTTCAGAGGCCTTAATGCTATAACTCGGTGGGATGCTGAGCCTATGCCCTTAATAGATAGCGATCTACACAAACTTTATGACTCTTCCTTCTTTTCAGAGATTGATATTGCGCAGGCATATCATCAAGTAATGTTAGATCCTTCTCCTAAGCAGTACACCGCTTTTCCTACACACCAAGGACTGATGCAATATAGAACTATGCCCTTCGGTTTGGTAACTGCCTGTGCTACCTATGTGAGACTGATGAGAAAGGTCTTGGGTAATATGCCAAATGTTTCAGTTTATTTTGATAACATTTACGTAATGACATCCATGTGGGGCGAACATATCCAAACATTAACATCAGTTCTGTGTAGGTTACGCTCACATGGCCTCACTGCCAAGCCGAAGAAATGCTTCCTTGGGTATAACAAGATTAGATATCTTGGACTGATACTTTCTAATAACTCTCTGCAGCCTCTTCCCAGTAAGATCAAAGCTTTATTAGAATTTAAATTCCCCAAAACCAAGAAGCTCATGCGTAGCTTTCTTGGTTCTGTAAATTTTTATGCACGGTTTATCCCGAACCTTACTGATCTTACAGGCATTTTATCCGACTTCCTTAAAAAGTCTGTGAAGGAACCTCTTGAACTTTCCGACGTAGCTCGGGAAAAGTTTAATGAGATTAAAAGTATCTTTTCGAAAGACCCTATACTTAAGATTCCAGATATTAATAAAACATTTTGTTTAAGAACTGATGCCTTCAATACTGGCTTAGGTGCGGTGCTACTACAATACCATGATAGTACTCCCTTCCCTGTATGCTTCCTAAGCCAGAAACTCCTTCCCACAGAAACGAGATACTCCACCATAGAAAAGGAATGTTTGGCCCTTGTGTGGGGTATCTCCAAACTTAAATTTTATTTGCTGGGAAAAGAATTCATTTTAGAAACGGACCACAAACCTTTGACATACCTAGAAACTTTTAAGGGAACCAACAGTCGCCTCTTGAGGTGGACATTGGCACTCCAGGCTTTTAAGTTCCATATTGTGTTTATCAATGGTTCATCCACTTATTTCTCTAACTGGTTAAGTCGTGACAGTCAGTAGATTTATTGCCTTACGCGACTTCCACATGTTAGAACTTTTTCCTCGCCTATTCTTCCTATACTCCTTGACTATAAGTCTTGGTATGGGGGAGTGTGAGGGAAAAGTTCAGTAGATAGGAGTAGCAAGGGAGTATATAGTAACAATAGTTTTATTGCCGGCTACTTGTTAAGGTAGGGTAAGTCAAGCTCCCGCTATTCCCGCCTTTTTTTTCCTCCACCCCGAAAGTGATAGTTTGACTGCTGGCTGCTTGTTAAGGTAGGGTCAGTCTAGCTCCCGCTATCCCTTTCCCTCCTTCTTCCCCCCCCCCCCCAAAAGGTGACATGTGGGGCTCCAGTCCAAACAGTAATCACTAGACTCACAGCTCCCAGCACTACTGTAAGTACATGCCTGCCTTGTATTCTAGTGGATTTATTGGTTAAAAGCTTCACTTTTGACCAATAATAAACTTAGTCTTTTCAGTCTTGCTCTAAGTTGACTGTTGTAATAATCACCACATCTTTTAGGTATTGTACTTATCATGGAGACTGATTTCTTAAGCAGTGGGTAACCTGTCTATCTTTCCAGCTTGGATGACAGAGAGGGTCACCTACCAATCAACGAGTAGAACTGATGGAGATGGACTAACGTCCTGAGACTTCCCCTTTTTGGATTTAATTACCTGTGCACCTGTATGAAATTGCAGGACGTAAACCCCTCATCCTTGCAGTGGTAAAGAACCTGCTTTCCTGTCATCGGGATATAATACTCACTGCTAAACTGTGAAGAACGAACCGGTGGGTTGTAACCAACACCTGCGACCCCCCCCCCCATCATCAGCAACGGCTACGATTT
>NC_091346.1:25868587-25938587 GCF_038502225.1 Cherax quadricarinatus | reverse complement strand
ACTATAAAAACATTACATCAAAGGAAGGCATATAAAGGGTAGAGACCACACCTCACCATCACATCCCACAATAAAGTAACACCTGATGCGCGACGACACCCGACTCATAAGAAAGGAGAAACACTGCAGCAGGCCCATTGACCCAACTAGGCAGGTCCTTCACGACATCTCACTAACAAAATATTTGCCCAACCCAAGTACTCTACCCAAGAATTAAAATTTATTGTCCAATTATTAAATTCTTCACAAATTTTATTAATTATATATGAATCTAATTTATATAAACCAAAGGAAAGATTCATATTATTGTCAAAACTGCTTTTTATGAAACAAGATTCAATTATAATCCTGTCGACAATGGACTTGCTTGATACAACTTTCTCATCTTTTTGAAAATCAATTGGATGGTTAAAATATCTCACATGAATAAATAGAGCATTAGAATCTTGCCTGCTGCAGCGTTCCTCCTTTCTTATGAGTCAGGTGTCGTCACGCGGCAGGTTTTGCTTTATTGTGGGATGTGATGGTGAGGTGTGGTCTCGACCCTTTATATGCCTTCCTCTGATGTATTGTTTTTATAGTTCCTTGATAATGTGAAAAGTCACGAAAGCACTTGAAATGTCACTATTCTTTCACAGTGGTTGTTTTGCATATTCTGATATCACCTGTTTACTGTGATCTTACTGCATAATATATATATATATATATATATATATATATATATATATATATATATATATATATATATATATATATATATATATATGCAAAACACTCTCAGACAGGCGATCTTCTAACAGTGAAAGACAAGCCACGGGAGGGGGGGAAATCTTTAGCTCAAGTACTTTCACACTTCTCAGTGCGTCGTTAGGAGCTGTGCAATGTTGCAAGGTCAGCAACAGGATTATGGTAGCCAAAGTTATCCTCGAGGTCTTCGATCTCGAGGATTTGTTGTAGTCTACATTGAAGGATGGCGAGTCGTGAGTGTATGTGACTTCTGCTGACCAATCCTTCGTAGACGAGACATCGATCGCACATTGTCTTTTTCACGGATGCTATCGCGTGAAGAATAATGAGGTCCTCGGGGATCAGTTTCTGCTGACTGGAAGGTGTTGACTGGCTAGTGCTGACTGGCTAGTGCTATCTGGCTAGTGCTGACTGTAAGTGTTGACTGGCTAGTGCTGACTGGTTAGTGTTGACTGGCAGGTGTTGACTGGCTAATGATGACTGGAAGGTCTTTACCGGCATGTGTTTGCTTCTGTTTGGCAGATGTTGGTGTCTTCTTGGCAGACGCTGGTCTCTGGTTGAGGCTGGTTGTTGTGTCGTGGTCAATATCCTTGTTATCTGGCAGCTTCTGGTTGTGGCTTTAATTCTTATACACAAACAAAAAATGTGACAAACGAAACTAGAATATTTGAGGCAGAAGAATCCTGAGAAATAGTTAAAGAAAACTGTATAGTTATGAGAAAATGATATATTCTACTTAGTTTCAGCTCATAACGAGAAAAATTATATCAAAATTGGGAAAAGTAGAAAAAAATAAGATTTGGCATTACACACACACACACACACACACACACACACACACACACACACACACACACACACACACACACACACACACACACACACACACACTCACACACACACACACACACACACACAGGTATGATAAAGCTCACGATTCAGGGAGAGTGACCTAGTAGCGACCAATGAAGAGGCGGGGCCAGGAGCTTGGACTCGACCCCTGCAACCTCAACTACTTGAGTACAACTAGGTGAGTACACACACACACACACACACACGCAAGAGCTAAGAAAAATTTCAGGTTTACTGAGGAAACGTTCCGCCAGCCAGTGCCTTCTTCAGTCCAGTATAGAGAATAAGACTAAGATCAGGAGAAATATGAGGTAATCAGTCCCTCAGCCTGGAGTCGATGTGTTCAGCCCGTCCAGATAGATGGACTGAACACCAACTCCAGGCTGAGAGACTGATTACCTAAAACTTCTCCTTATCTTCCGTCGTTCTTCTCTGTATTGGACTGAAAAAGGCACGTTTCCTCAATAACAATTCCCAAAATGCTGTACAAGAGTCTCATTCCTCAACTAGACGATTTTGTAAACAATTTATATGACAAGATTCCTTACTATATCATCGATCACTGGCTGTGTTAGAAGTAAAGTTTGTCGTAAGACATAAAATGTGGAAAACTTACCTGTAAGCTCAGGAAAACAATGAAACATCGTTTAAGCTCCAGATTAAAGTTTATTTCATTAAGAAAGTACAAAGAGTTAAGTGTTGTACTCAAACAATGTTCAAGAAGGCAGCTAGTTGGTGCTGGTTGTGGTTGGTGGCCACAGTCATCAGTGAGACTGACTGAAGCTAAACTCTTACTACAGTCAACGTGTGGGTCATGACTGACTGCAGAAAGTAGGTGGCTTGTGTCTGTTACCATAATCAGCAGGTGTGAGTGATGACGCTGGTTTCAGTTAGACTGACGACTACTACCACAATCAGCAAGTGGTTTCCAACTGTGGCTGCAGACTAGCCCTGCCTAATACGGCTGAGGACACAGGTACCATTACGGCACACCAGGCCAGTGCCACAAACCCCGACATCGCGGCCACACGGACTCCCTGGACCCTGAAGAGTTATTCAACCTCTTACATCATCATATACACTAGATGTTAAATCAACAGTTACGTTAATTAATACGATTTTTTTTGCAAAAGGAAAGCAAGATCCGTATTTAATGTTACAGCATCCTTAAAAACCAACATATGTGATCCTCTGCACTTTTGTTACGAGAATAACTAAGACAAAAACCTGGAATCATTTACAAACAAACTTTTATCTCTTTCTGTAGTATTACAAAATGTAGTTTGCATGTAATAAAATATTGTTGAGCACAAAAAAAAGCCATTAACATGCGGCGTATTTCAGACAGAAAGTTGTATTTGTGCCTCAACGGGAATAATTAGGGTAAACAGATCCTCAAGAAAAGGAGTAAAATCATTTTAGTAAAATTTTTATATCCCTATAATAAGAAAGATATATAAAAGTATTTCTCATTATGAGATACTCACGAGGCCACAGGTGTAGCAGCAGCCACACCAGTCCTTGACGATACCATAAGTGCACTTCATTGTCTCTGGTCCCCCGGCACACCGCACCACCGAACACGACTTACACTGGTCAATCTTCTCCTTCCCTTCCACGCTGAAAGTCACAAAAAAATATGATAGTTTCTATGACAGTGTGGAAGAAGCTGCAGTAAATACATTGTGTAGGAACAATGGCAGACGTTTTCAGGAGGGAAGCGGATCTTATCGTCTGGTGCTTTCATGGTCAAGCAGGCTGTTTCTGATGATGGATGTGTGTGTAAGTAGCAACAGCCTGGTTAATCAGGAAATCTACAAGGGAATCTAGTCTCCGGCTTGGCTTTAAGGGTACGTAAAAAAGCCTCGAAACCAGTCACAGGTGAGAATCAGCTCAAAAAAAAGTCTATCAAGCGTTACCTGGCTAACATAAGCCCAAACACGAGCAGTACTGGAACCCTCATGATGGATTTTTCAAGTCACTGGAGCCAGCACTATCCTTACAACCTCTCAGATGGTCTGTTACGTCAAGCTAGATTTGTCGTAACAGAGAACGAGGGAAGCGGGACTCCACTTATATACCCGAGGCTTCTGGTTCAGAGCACAGCATCCAGATGTGTAATGTTGGCTTCTCAGGTTGCATCAGATGTGTACTTACCTATTTGTGGTTGCAAGGATCATTTCACAGCTCCTGGTCCCGCCTCTTCGCAATCTTTATACGTACGTGGGATGTTTTCCATCGGCATGGAGAAAGGAATACTACGTGAGATCGTTTTCTATTTTATGCAAATATGTCAAGAATTGTGTTGTTAACTATTTAGTCTATCAATTTACATGCGTATTTCTTCCGTGTATATCGTTCTGTTAATTTTAGATTGTGGGATAATCGTATTTACCGCTTTTGAGATTTCTTGCGGATGTTCCTGGCTTGATATCGTCGTCAGCTAACATACTAAGGGTCCAGAGACTGATCCTGGCACGGGCGAAACGTTGGGTATCTTTCTATACACCGGCTGCCCAGTGTTAACTTAGGAGTAAGTAGGTGCCTGAGTGTGAGACAGCTGTTGTGGGGTCGCATCCTGGGAGACAAAATTAACCTAAGTTGCCCAGAATGCTCTGTCTTACCAGGGATTTTGTATATAGTATGTCAAC
This sequence comes from Cherax quadricarinatus, assembly GCF_038502225.1. Classification (NCBI taxonomy): domain Eukaryota; kingdom Metazoa; phylum Arthropoda; class Malacostraca; order Decapoda; family Parastacidae; genus Cherax; species Cherax quadricarinatus. The sequence goes on along the minus strand of NC_091346.1, from coordinate 25,934,337 downwards.
AAGGTCTGTAATAGTTGTAAAGATTATTATTATTATCATTGTTATTATTATTATTATTATTATTATTATAAAGAGTAGGATGTTACTCTACTCATGACTCACTAAATCGTAAAGATTTCGTGAACGATGTTGACGCCTTTGAGGGGACTTGAGCTAGAGCTCGTCACGGCCACGCTGGTGGGAGAGTCGTCTGTAAAAACTTGCATTTGTGGTCACAGTGGTGCCTGCGCTAACCTTCCTATGGTGCATAAATATACCTAGTTGGATGAATCTTATTGTAGCCAGCTGACCCAGTGGCTAGCGCGTCGGTCTGGAGTTTTATGACTCTCTGACCGTGGGTTCTATCCCCGCCATGGTATAGCTTACCTTACTGTACTTTCACTTCCACTAATTCAAGATGATTTACACTCTTAGAAGTACATCATAGCGATGAAATTTCCCAGTGTTCCATATTATTAATAATATACAATATAAAAAATGGTTATAACTATGAATATAATTTTTAAAAGGGTGGACTGATAAGCCAGCGGAAGGCCTCGGTCAGATGGCCAAAAGCTCGAACGGCGGGTCATCATTTAAGACCCAAGTCAGGAAGCACTTCACCTGTTTCCTGACGAACCTTACCTAACAATATACAATACAGACAAGCTGAAGAGTGAGACACATGCGGAGTATTTATGTACTGTTGCAGCTACAGTATTGTGCCTGTTTGTTCGTTGTGAATAATACACGTGTGCAAATAAATCCCCCTAAGTGATGAACATAGACCTGGTTCATCAGTCTGCCTGAGCGCTGTTTGGGTCGTCGTGATCCTGTATACCGTCATTACGTATTACTGGTGTTCCCCAGCTGGTAATGATCACTTGGTCGATGGGATTTTCCAACTCAGGGACTCGGCCATCAAGGTTTTCCTAGTCACAGTATTTCAGTAGTGTTGTTGTGTGTCTGTGTGAAGTGTTGTTGTGTGTCTGTGTGAAGTGTTGTGTGTCTGTGTGAAGTGTTTTGTGTCTGTGTGAAGTGTTGTGTGTCTGTGTGAAGTGTTTTGTGTCTGTGTGAAGTGTTGTGTGTCTGTGTGAAGTGCTGTTGTGTGTCTGTGTGAAGTGTTGTGTGTCTGTGTGAAGTGTTGTGTGTCTGTGTGAAGTGCTGTTGTGTGTCTGTGTGAAGTGTTGTGTGTCTGTGTGAAGTGTTGTGTGTCTGTGTGAAGTGCTGTTGTGTGTCTGTGTGAAGTGTTGTGTGTCTGTGTGAAGTGTTGTGTGTCTGTGTGAAGTGTTGTGTGTCTGTGTGAAGTGTTTTGTGTCAGTGTGAAGTGTTGTGTGTCTGTGTGAAGTGTTGTGTGTCTGTGTGAAGTGTTTTGTGTCTGTGTGAAGTGTTGTGTGTCTGTGTGAAGTGTTTTGTGTCAGTGTGAAGTGTTGTGTGTCTGTGTGAAGTGTTTTGTGTCTGTGTGAAGTGCTGTTGTGTGTCTGTGTGAAGTGTTGTGTGTCTGTGTGAATTGTGTGTCTGTGTGAAGTGTTGTGTGTCTGTGTGAAGTGTTTTGTGTCTGTGTGAAGTGTTGTGTGTCTGTGTGAAGTGTTTTGTGTCTGTGTGAAGTGCTGTTGTGTGTCTGTGTGAAGTGTTTTGTGTCTGTGTGAAGTGTTGTGTGTCTGTGTGAAGTGTTTTGTGTCTGTGTGAAGTGCTGTTGTGTGTCTGTGTGAAGTGTTGTGTGTCTGTGTGAATTGTGTGTCTGTGTGAAGTGTTGTGTGTCTGTGTGAAGTGTTTTGTGTCTGTGTGAAGTGCTGTTGTGTGTCTGTGTGAAGTGTTGTGTGTCTGTGTGAATTGTTGTGTGTCTGTGTGAAGTGTTGTGTGTCTGTGTGAAGTGTTTTGTGTCTGTGTGAAGTGCTGTTGTGTGTCTGTGTGAAGTGTTGTGTGTCTGTGTGAAGTGTTGTGTGTCTGTGTGAAGTGTTGTGTGTCTGTGTGAAGTGTTTTGTGTCAGTGTGAAGTGCTGTTGTGTGTCTGTGTGAAGTGTAGTGTGTCTGTGTGAAGTGTTGTGTGTCTGTGTGAAGTGTTGTGTGTCTGTGTGAAGTGTTGTGTGTCTGTGTGAAGTGTTTTGTGTCTGTGTGAAGTGCTGTTGTGTGTCTGTGTGAAGTGTTGTGTGTCTGTGTGAAGTGGTGTGTGTCTGTGTGAAGTGTGTGTCTGTGTGAAGAGTTGTGTGTCTGAGTGAAGTGTTGTGTGTCTGTGTGAAGTGCTGTTGTGTGTCTGTGTGAAGTGTTGTGTGTCTGTGTGAAGTGTTGTGTGTCTGTGTGAAGTGTTGTGTGTCTGTGTGATGTGTTGTTGTGTGTCTGTGTGAAGTGTTGTTGTGTGTCTGTGTGAAGTGTTGTTGTGTGTCTGTGTGAAGTGTTATTGTATGTCTGTGTGAAGTGTTGTGTTTCTGTGTGAAGTGTTGTTGTATGTCTGTGTGTAGTGTTCTGTGTCTGTGTGAAGTGTTGTGTGTCTGTGTGAAGTGTTTTTGTGTGTCTGTGTGAAGTGTTGCTGTGTGTCTGTGTGAAGTGTTGTGTGTCTGTGTGAAGTGTTGTTGTGTGTCTGTGTGAAGTGCTGTGTGTCTGTGTGAAGTGTTGTTGTGAGTCTGTGTGAAGTGTTGTGTGTCTGTCTAAAGTGTTGTGTGTCTGTGTGAAGTGCTGTTGTGTGTTTGTGTGAAGTGTTGTTGTGTGTTTGTGTGAAGTGTTGTTTTGTGCCTGTGTGAAGTGTTGTATGTCTGTGTGAAGTGTTGTGTGTCTGTGTGAAGAGTTGTATGTCTGTGTGAAGTGTTGTGTGTCTGTGTGAAGTGTTGTATGTCTGAGTGAAGTGTTGTGTGTCTGTGTGAAGTGTTGTGTGTCTGTGTGAAGTGTTGTTGTGTGTTTGTGTGAAGTGTTGTTGTGTGTTTGTGTGAAGTGTTGTTGTGTGTCTGTGTGAAGTGTTGTTGTATGTCTGTGTAAAGTGTTGTGTGCTTGTGTGAAGTGCTGCTGTATGTCTGTGTGAAGTGTTGTTGTGTGTCTGTGTGAAGTGTTGCTGTGTGTCTGTGTGAAGTGTTGTTGTATATCTGTGTGAAGTGTTGTGTCTGGGTGAAGTGTTGTTGTATGTCCGTGTGAAGTGTTGTGTGTCTGTGTGAAGTGTTGTTGTATGTCTGTGTGAAGTGTTGTTGTATGTCTGTGTGAAGTGTTGTATGTCTGTGTGAAGTGTTGTTGTATGTCTGTGTGAAGTGTTGTGTGTCTGTGTGAAGTGTTGTTGTGTGTCTGTGTGAAGTGCTGTGTGTCTGTGTGAAGTGTTGTGTGTCTGTGTGAAGTGTTGTTGTATGTCTGTGTGAAGTGTTGTGTGTCTGTGTCAAGTGTTGTTGTATGTCTGTGTGAAGTGTTGTGTATCTGTGTGAAGTGTTGTTCTATGTCTGTGTGAAGTGTTGTTGTGTGTCTGTGTGAAGTGCTGTTGTGTGTCTGTGTGAAGTGTTGTGTGTTTGTGTGAAGTGTTGCTGTGTGTCTGTGTGAAGTGCTGTTGTGTGTCTGTGTGAAGTGCTGTTGTGTGTCTGTGTGAAGTGTTGTGTGTTTGTGTGAAGTGTTGTTGTGTGTTTGTGTGAAGTGTTGTTGTGTGTCTGTGTGAAGTGTTGTGTGTCTGTGTGAAGTGTTGTTGTGTGTCTGTGTGAAGTGTTGTTGTGTGTCTGTGTAAAGTGTTGTGTGTCTGTGTGAAGTGCTGTTGAGTGTCTGTGTGAAGTGCTGTTGTGTGTCTGTGTGAAGTGTTGTGTGTCTGTGTGATGTGTTGTGTGTCTGTGTGAAGTGTTGTGTGTTTGTGTGAAGTGTTGTTGTGTGTCTGTGTGAAGTGTTGTGTGTCTGTGTGAAGTGTTGTTGTGTGTCTGTGTGAAGTGTTGTTGTGTGTCTGTGTGAAGTGTTGTGTGTCTGTGTGAAGTGTTGTTGTGTGTCTGTGTGAAGTGTTGTGTGTCTGCGTGAAGTGCTGTTGTGTGTCTGTGTGGAGTGTTGTTGTGTGTCTGTGTGAAGTGTTGTGTGTCTGTGTGAAGTGCTGTTGTGTGTCTGTGTGAAGCACTGTTGTGTGTCTGTGTGAAGTGTTGTTGTGTGTCTGTGTGAAGTGCTGTTGTGTGTCTGTGTGAAGTGTTGTTGTGTGTCTGTGTGAAGTGTTGTGTGTCTGTGTGAAGTGTTGCTGTGTGTCTGTGTGAAGTGTTGTGTGTCTGTGTGAAGTGCTGTTGTGTGTCTGTGTGAAGTGTTGTGTGTTTGTGTGAAGTGTTGTTGTGTGTCTGTGTGAAGTATTGTGTGTCTGTGTGAAGTGTTGTATGTCTGTGTGAAGTGCTGTTGTGTGTCTGTGTGAAGCGCTGTTGTGTGTCTGTATAAAGTGTTGTGTGTATGTGTGAAGTGCTGTTGTGTGTCTGTGTGAAGTGTTGTGTGTCTGTGTGAAGTGCTGTTGTGTGTCTGTGTGAAGTGCTGTTGTGTGTCTGTGTGAAGTGTTGTGTGTCTGTGTGAAGTGCTGTTGTGTGTCTGTGTGAAGCACTGTTGTGTGTCTGTGTGAAGTGTTGTGTGTCTGTGTGAAGTGCTCTTGTGTGTCTGTGTGAAGTGTTGTTGTGTGTCTGTGTGAAGTGTTGTGTGTCTGTGTGAAGTGTTGCTGTGTGTCTGTGTGAAGTGTTGTGTGTCTGTGTGAAGTGCTGTTGTGTGTCTGTGTGAAGTGTTGTGTGTTTGTGTGAAGTGTTGTTGTGTGTCTGTGTGAAGTGTTGTTGTGTGTCTGTGTAAAGTGTTCTGTGTCTGTGTGAAGTGCTGTTGTGTGTCTGTGTGAAGCGCTGTTGTGTGTCTGTGTAAAGTGTTGTGTGTATGTGTGAAGTGCTGTTGTGTGTCTGTGTGAAGTGTTGTGTGTCTGTGTGAAGTGCTGTTGTGTGTCTGTGTGAAGTGTTGTGTGTTTGTGTGAAATGCTGTTGTGTGTCAGTGTGAAGTGTTGCATGTCTGTGTGAAGTGTTGTGTGTTTGTGTGAAGTGTTGTTGTGTGTCTGTGTGAAGTGTTGCATGTCTGTGTGAAGTGTTGCTGTGTGTCTGTGTAAAGTGTTGTGTGTCTGTGTGAAATGCTGTTGTGTGTCTGTGTGAAGTGTGTGTTTGTGTGAAGTGTTGTTGTGTGTCTGTGTGAAGTGTTGCATGTCTGTGTGAAGTGTTGCTGTGTGTCTGTGTGAAGTGTTGTTGTGTGTCTGTGTGAAGTGTTTTGTGTCTGTGTTAAGTGCTGTTGTGTGTCTGTGTGAAGTGTTGCTGTGTGTCTGTGTGAAGTGCTGTTGTGTGTCTGTGTGAAGTGTTGTGTGTTTGTGTGAAGTGTTGTTGTGTGTCTGTGTGAAGTGTTGTTGTGTGTCTGTGTGAAGTGTTGTGTGTCTGTGTGAAGTGTTGTGTGTCTGTGTGAAGTGCTGTTGTGTGTCTGTGCGAAGTGTTGTGTGTCTGTGTGAAGTGCTGTTGTGTGTCTGTGTGAAGTGTTGTGTGTCTGTGTGAAGTGTTGTGTCTCTGTGTGAAGTGTTGTGTGTCTGTGTGAAGTGCTGTTGTGTGTCTGTGTGAAGTGTTGTGTGTCTGTGTGAAGTGCTGTTGTGTCTGTGTGAAGTGTTGTGTGTCTGTGTGAAGTGCTGTTGTGTGTCTGTGTGAAGTGTTGTTGTGTGTTTGTGTGAAGTGTTGTGTGCCAGTGTGAAGTGTTGTGTGTCTGTGTGAAGTGTTGTGTGTCTGTGTGAAGTGTTGTATATCTGTGTGAAGTGTTGTGTGCCTGTGTGAAGTGTTGTATGTCTGTGTGAAGTGTTGTTGTGTGTCTGTGTGAAGTGTTGCTGTGTGCCTGTGTGAAGTGTTGTTGTGTGTCTGTGTGAAGTGTTGTGTGTCTGTGTGAAGTGTTGTTGTGTGTCTGTGTGAAGTGTTGTTGTGTGCCTGTGTGAAGTGTTGCTGTGTGTCTGTGTGAAGTGCTGTTGTGTGTCTGTGTGAAGTGTTGTTGTGTGTTTGTGTGAAGTGTTGTTGTGTGTCTGTGTGAAGTGTTGTTGTGTGTCTGTGTGAAGTGTTGTTGTGTGTCTGTGTAAAGTGTTGTGTGCTTGTGTGAAGTGCTGTTGTGTGTCTGTGTGAAGTGTTGTTGTATGTCTGTGTGAAGTGTTGTTGTGTGTCTGTGTGAAGTGTTGTTGTAAGTCTGTGTAAAGTGTTGTGTGCTTGTGTGAAGTGCTGTTGTGTGTCTGTGTGAAGTGTTGTTGTGTGTCTGTGTGAAGTGTTGCTGTGTGTCTGTGTGAAGTGTTGTTGTATGTCTGTGAAAAGTGTTGTGTGTTTGTGTGAAGTGTTGTTGTGTGTCTGGGTGAAGTGTTGTTGTATGTCTGTGTGAAGTGTTGTGTGTCTGTGTGAAGTGTTGTTGTATGTCTGTGTGAAGTGTTGTGTGCCTGTGTGAAGTGTTGTTGTATGTCTGTGTGAAGTGTTGTGTCTGGGTGAAGTGTTGTTGTATGTCTGTGTGAAGTGTTGTGTGTCTGTGTGAAGTGCTGTTGTGTGTCTGTGTGAAGTGCTGTTGTGTGTCTGTGTGAAGTGTTGTGTGTTTGTGTGAAGTGTTGTTGTGTGTTTGTGTGAAGTGTTGTTGTGTGTCTGTGTGAAGTGTTGTGTGTCTGTGTGAAGTGTTGTTGTGTGTCTGTGTGAAGTGTTGTTGTGTGTCTGTGTAAAGTGTTGTGTGTCTGTGTGAAGTGCTGTTGAGTGTCTGTGTGAAGTGCTGTTGTGTGTCTGTGTGAAGTGTTGTGTGTCTGTGTGATGTGTTGTGTGTCTGTGTGAAGTGTTGTGTGTTTGTGTGAAGTGTTGTTGTGTGTCTGTGTGAAGTGTTGTGTGTCTGTGTGAAGTGTTGTTGTGTGTCTGTGTGAAGTGTTGTTGTGTGTCTGTGTGAAGTGTTGTGTGTCTGTGTGAAGTGTTGTTGTGTGTCTGTGTGAAGTGTTGTGTGTCTGCGTGAAGTGCTGTTGTGTGTCTGTGTGAAGTGTTGTTGTGTGTCTGTGTGAAGTGTTGTGTGTCTGTGTGAAGTGCTGTTGTGTGTCTGTGTGAAGCACTGTAGTGTGTCTGTGTGAAGTGTTGTGTGTCTGTGTGAAGTGCTGTTGTGTGTCTGTGTGAAGTGTTGTTGTGTGTCTGTGTGAAGTGTTGTGTGTCTGTGTGAAGTGTTGCTGTGTGTCTGTGTGAAGTGTTGTGTGTCTGTGTGAAGTGCTGTTGTGTGTCTGTGTGAAGTGTTGTGTGTTTGTGTGAAGTGTTGTTGTGTGTCTGTGTGAAGTGTTGTTGTGTGTCTGTGTGAAGTGTTGTATGTCTGTGTGAAGTGCTGTTGTGTGTCTGTGTGAAGCGCTGTTGTGTGTCTGTGTAAAGTGTTGTGTGTATGTGTGAAGTGCTGTTGTGTGTCTGTGTGAAGTGTTGTGTGTCTGTGTGAAGTGCTGTTGTGTGTCTGTGTGAAGTGCTGTTGTGTGTCTGTGTGAAGTGTTGTGTGTCTGTGTGAAGTGCTGTTGTGTGTCTGTGTGAAGCACTGTTGTGTGTCTGTGTGAAGTGTTGTGTGTCTGTGTGAAGTGCTGTTGTGTGTCTGTGTGAAGTGTTGTTGTGTGTCTGTGTGAAGTGTTGTGTGTCTGTGTGAAGTGTTGCTGTGTGTCTGTGTGAAGTGTTGTGTGTCTGTGTGAAGTGCTGTTGTGTGTCTGTGTGAAGTGTTGTGTGTTTGTGTGAAGTGTTGTTGTGTGTCTGTGTGAAGTGTTGTTGTGTGTCTGTGTAAAGTGTTCTGTGTCTGTGTGAAGTGCTGTTGTGTGTCTGTGTGAAGCGCTGTTGTGTGTCTGTGTAAAGTGTTGTGTGTATGTGTGAAGTGCTGTTGTGTGTCTGTGTGAAGTGTTGTGTGTCTGTGTGAAGTGCTGTTGTGTGTCTGTGTGAAGTGTTGTGTGTTTGTGTGAAATGCTGTTGTGTGTCAGTGTGAAGTGTTGCATGTCTGTGTGAAGTGTTGTGTGTTTGTGTGAAGTGTTGTTGTGTGTCTGTGTGAAGTGTTGCATGTCTGTGTGAAGTGTTGCTGTGTGTCTGTGTAAAGTGTTGTGTGTCTGTGTGAAATGCTGTTGTGTGTCTGTGTGAAGTGTGTGTTTGTGTGAAGTGTTGTTGTGTGTCTGTGTGAAGTGTTGCATGTCTGTGTGAAGTGTTGCTGTGTGTCTGTGTGAAGTGTTGTTGTGTGTCTGTGTGAAGTGTTTTGTGTCTGTGTTAAGTGCTGTTGTGTGTCTGTGTGAAGTGTTGCTGTGTGTCTGTGTGAAGTGCTGTTGTGTGTCTGTGTGAAGTGTTGTGTGTTTGTGTGAAGTGTTGTTGTGTGTCTGTGTGAAGTGTTGTTGTGTGTCTGTGTGAAGTGTTGTGTGTCTGTGTGAAGTGTTGTGTGTCTGTGTGAAGTGCTGTTGTGTGTCTGTGCGAAGTGTTGTGTGTCTGTGTGAAGTGCTGTTGTGTGTCTGTGTGAAGTGTTGTGTGTCTGTGTGAAGTGTTGTGTCTCTGTGTGAAGTGTTGTGTGTCTGTGTGAAGTGCTGTTGTGTGTCTGTGTGAAGTGTTGTGTGTCTGTGTGAAGTGCTGTTGTGTGTCTGTGTGAAGTGTTGTGTGTCTGTGTGAAGTGCTGTTGTGTGTCTGTGTGAAGTGTTGTTGTGTGTTTGTGTGAAGTGTTGTGTGCCAGTGTGAAGTGTTGTGTGTCTGTGTGAAGTGTTGTGTGTCTGTGTGAAGTGTTGTATGTCTGTGTGAAGTGTTGTGTGCCTGTGTGAAGTGTTGTATGTCTGTGTGAAGTGTTGTTGTGTGTCTGTGTGAAGTGTTGCTGTGTGCCTGTGTGAAGTGTTGTTGTGTGTCTGTGTGAAGTGTTGTGTGTCTGTGTGAAGTGTTGTTGTGTGTCTGTGTGAAGTGTTGTTGTGTGCCTGTGTGAAGTGTTGCTGTGTGTCTGTGTGAAGTGCTGTTGTGTGTCTGTGTGAAGTGTTGTTGTGTGTTTGTGTGAAGTGTTGTTGTGTGTCTGTGTGAAGTGTTGTTGTGTGTCTGTGTGAAGTGTTGTTGTGTGTCTGTGTAAAGTGTTGTGTGCTTGTGTGAAGTGCTGTTGTGTGTCTGTGTGAAGTGTTGTTGTATGTCTGTGTGAAGTGTTGTTGTGTGTCTGTGTGAAGTGTTGTTGTAAGTCTGTGTAAAGTGTTGTGTGCTTGTGTGAAGTGCTGTTGTGTGTCTGTGTGAAGTGTTGTTGTGTGTCTGTGTGAAGTGTTGCTGTGTGTCTGTGTGAAGTGTTGTTGTATGTCTGTGTAAAGTGTTGTGTGTTTGTGTGAAGTGTTGTTGTGTGTCTGGGTGAAGTGTTGTTGTATGTCTGTGTGAAGTGTTGTGTGTCTGTGTGAAGTGTTGTTGTATGTCTGTGTGAAGTGTTGTGTGCCTGTGTGAAGTGTTGTTGTATGTCTGTGTGAAGTGTTGTGTCTGGGTGAAGTGTTGTTGTATGTCTGTGTGAAGTGTTGTGTGTCTGTGTGAAGTGTTGTTGTATGTCTGTGTGAAGTGTTGTTGTGTGTCTGTGTGAAGTGTTGTGTGTCTGTGTGAAGTGTTGTTGTATGTCTGTGTGAAGTGTTGTGTGTCTGTGTGAAGTGTTGTTGCATGTCTGTGTAAAGTGTTGTGTGTTTGTGTGAAGTGTTGCTGTGTGTCTATGTGAAGTGTTGTTGTGTGTCTCTATGAAGTGTTGTGTGTCTGTGTGAAGTGTTGCGGTGTGTCTGCGTGAAGTGCTGTTGTGTGTCTGTGTGAAGTGTTGTGTGTCTATGTGAAGTGTTGTGTGTCTGTGTGAAGTGTTGTGTGTCTGTGTGAAGTGCTGTTGTGTGTCTGTGTGAAGTGTTGTGTGTTTGTGTGAAGTGTTGTTGTGTGTCTGTGTGAAGTGTTGTTGTGTGTCTGTGTGAAGTGTTGTGTGTCTGTGTGAAGTGTTGTGTGTCTGTGTGAAGTGCTGTTGTGTGTCTGTGTGAAGTGTTGTGTGGTGTCTGTGTGAAGTGCTGTTGTGTGTCTGTGTGAAGTGTTGTGTGTCTGTGTGAAGTGTTGTGTCTCTGTGTGAAGTGTTGTGTGTCTGTGTGAAGTGCTGTTGTGTGTCTGTGTGAAGTGTTGTGTGTCTGTGTGAAGTGCTGTTGTGAGTCTGTGTGAAGTGTTGTGTGTCTGTGTGAAGTGCTGTTGTGTGTCTGTGTGAAGTGTTGTTGTGTGTTTGTGTGAAGTGTTGTGTGCCAGTGTGAAGTGTTGTGTGTCTGTGTGAAGTGTTGTGTGTCTGTGTGAAGTGTTGTATGTATGTGTGAAGTGTTGTGTGTCTGTGTGAAGTGTTGTGTGTCTGTGTGAAGTGCTGTTGTGTGTCTGTGTGAAGTGCTGTTGTCTGTCTGTGTGAAGTGTTGTTCTGTGTCTGTGTGAAGTGCTGTTGTGTGTCTGTGTGAAGTGTTGTTGTGTGTCTGTTGTGAGTCTGTGTGAAGTGTGTGTGTGTCTGTGTGAAGTGTTGTTGAGTGTCTGTGTGAAGTGTTGTTGTGTGTCTGTGTGTCTGTGTGAAGTGCTGTTGTGTGTCTGTGTGAAAAGTGCTGTTGTGTGTCTGTGTGAAGTGTTGTTGTGTGAAGTGTTGCTGTGTGTCTGTGTGAAGTGTTGTTGTATGTCTGTGTGAAGTGTTGTGTGTTTGTGTGAAGTGTTGTTGTGTGTCTGAGTGAAGTGTTGTTGTATGTCTGTGTGAAGTGTTGTGTGTCTGTGTGAAGTGTTGTTGTATGTCTGTGTGAAGTGTTGTGTGTCTGTGTGAAGTGTTGTTGTATGTCTGTGTGAAGTGTTGTTTTATGTCTGTGTGAAGTGTTGTTGTGTGTCTGTGTGTTGTTGCATGTCTGTGTAAAGTGTTGTGTGTTTGTGTGAAGTGTTGCTGTGTGTGTGAAGTGTTGTTGTGTGTCTCTATGAAGTGTTGTGTGTCTGTGTGAAGTGTTGCTGTGTGTGTGAAGTGCTGTGTGTGTCTGTGTGAAGTGTGTGAAGTGTTGTGTGTCTGTGTGAAGTGTTGTTGTGTGTCTGTGTGAAGTGTTGTTGTGTGTCTGTGTGAAGTGTTGTGTGTGCTCTGTGTGAAGTGTTGTTGTGTGTCTGTGTGAAGTGTTGTTGTGTGTCTGTGTGTCTGTGTGAAGTGTTGTTGTGTGTTTGTGTGAAGTGTTGTGTGTCTGTGTGAAGTGTTGTTGTGTGTCTGTGTGAAGTGTTGTGTGTCTGTGTGAAGTACTGTTGTGTGTCTGTGTGAAGTGTTGCTGTGTGTCTGCGTGAAGTGTTGTGTGTCTGTGTGAAGTGTTGTGTGTCTGTGTGAAGTGTTGTGTGTCTGTGTGAAGTGCTGTTGTGTGTCTGTGTGAAGCGCTGCTGTGTGTCTGTGTGAAGTGTTGTGTGTTTGTGTGAAGTGCTGTTGTGAGTCTGTGTGAAGTGTTGTGTGTCTGTGTGAAGTGTTGCTGTGTGTCTGTGTGAAGTGTTGTTGTGTGTCTGTGTGAAGTGTTTTGTGTCTGTGTGAAGTGCTGTTGTGTGTCTGTGTGAAGTGTTGCTGTGTGTCTGTGTGAAGTGTTGCTGTGTGTCTGTGTGAAGTGGTGTTGTGTGTCTGCGTAAAGTGTTGTTGTGTGTCTGTGTGAAGTGTTGTTGTGTGTCTGTGTGAAGTGTTGTTGTGTGTCTGTGTGAAGTGTTGTTGTGTGTCTGTGTGAAGTGTTGCTGTGTGTCTGTGTGAAGTGTTGTTGTGTGTCTGTGTGAAGAGTTGTTGTGTGTCTGTGTGAAGTGTTGTTGTGTGTCTGTGTGAAGTGTTGCTGTGTGTCTGTGTGAAGTGGTGTTGTGTGTCTGTGTGAAGTGTTGTTGTGTGTCTGTGTGAAGTGTTGCTGTGTGTCTGTGTGAAGTGTTGTTGTGTGTCTGTTTGAAGTGTTTTTGTGTGTCTGTGTGAAGTGTTACTGTGTGTCTGTATGAAGTGTTGTTGTGTGTCTGTGTGAAGTGTCGTTGTGTGTCTGTGTGAAGTGTTGTTGTGTGTCTGTGTGAAGTGTTGCTGTGTGTCTGTGTGAAGTGTTGTTGTGTGTCTGTGTGAAGTGTTGTTGTGTGTGTGAAGTGTTGTTGTGTGTCTGTGTGATGTGCTGTTGTGTGTCTGTGTGAAGTGTTGTGTGTCTGTGTGAAGTGTTGTGTGTCTGTGTGAAGTGTTGTTGTGTGTCTGTGTGAAGTGCTGTTGTGTGTCTGTGTGATGTGTTGTTGTATGTCTGTGTGAAGTGTTGTGTGTCTGTGTGAAGTGTTGTTGTGTGTCTGTGTGAAGTGCTGTTGTGTGTCTGTGTGAAGTGTTGTGTGTCTGTGTGAAGTGCTGTTGTGTGTTTGTGTGAAGTGTTGTGTGTCTGTGTGAAGTGTTGTTGTGTGTCTGTGTGACGTGTTGTTGTGTGTCTGTGTGAAGTGATGCTGTGTGTTAGTGTGAAGTGTTGTGTGTCTGTGTGAAGTGTTGTTGTGTGTCTGTGTGATGTGTTGTGTGTCTGTGTGAAGTGTTGTTGTGTGTCTTTGTGAAGTGTTGTTGTGTGTCTGTGTGAAGTGTTGCTGTGTGTCTGTGTGAAGTGTTGCTGTGTGCCTGTGTGAAGTGTTGTTGTGTGTCTGTGTGAAGTGTTGTCTTTCTGTGTGAAGTGTTGTTGTGTGTCTTTGTGAAGTGCCGTTGTGTGTCTGTGTGAAGTGTTGTTGTGTGTCTGTGTGAAGTGTTGCTGTGTGTCTGTGTGAAGTGTTGCTGTGTGCCTGTGTGAAGTGTTGTTGTGTGTCTGTGTGAAGTGTTGTGTGTCTGTGTGAAGTGTTGTTGTGTGTCTGTGTGAAGTGTTGTTGTGTGCCTGTGTGAAGTGTTGCTGTGTGTCTGTGTGAAGTGTTGTTGTGTGTCTGTGTGAAGTGTTGTTGTGTGTCTGTGTGAAGTGTTGTGTGTCTGTGTGAAGTGTTGTTGTGTGTCTTTGTGAAGTGCTGTTGTGTGTCTGTGTGAAGTGTTGTTGTGTGTCTGTGTGAAGTGTTGTGTGTCTGTGTGATGTGTTGTTGTGTCTCTGTGTGAAGTGTTGTGTGTCTGTGTGAAGTGTTGTTGTGTGTCTGTGTGAAGTGTTGTGTGTTTGTGTGAAGTGTTGTGTGTCTGTGTGAAGTGCTGTTGTGTGTCTGTGTGAAGTGTTGTGTGTCTGTGTGAAGTGTTGTTGTGTGTCTGTGTGATGTGTTGTGTGTCTGTGTGAAGTGTTGTTGTGTGTCAGTGTGAAGTGTTGTGTGTCTGTGTGAAGTGTTGTTGTGTGTCTGTGTGATGTGTTGTGTGTCTGTGTGAAGTGTTGTTGTGTGTCTGTGTGAAGTGTTGCTGTGTGTTTGTGTGAAGTGTTGTGTGTCTGTGTGAAGTGCTGTTGTGTGTCTGTGTGAAGTGTTGTGTGTCTGTGTGAAGTGTTGTGTGTCTGTGTGAAGTGTTGTGTGTCTGTGTGAAATGTTGTGTGTCTGTGTGAAGTGTTGTGTGTCTGTGTGAAGTATTGTTGTGTCTGTGTGAAGTGTTGTTGTGTGTCTGTGTGAAGTGTTGTATGTCTGTGTGAAGTGTTGCTGTGTGTTTGTGTGAAGTGTTGTGTGTCTGTGTGAAGTGTTGTTGTGTGTCTGTGTGAAGTGTTGTGTGTCTGTGTGAAGTGTTGTGTGTCTGTGTGAAGTGTTGGTGTGTATCTGTGTGAAGTGTTGTTGTGTGTCTGTGTGAAGTGTTGTTGTGTATATGTGTGAATTGTTGTTGTTTTGTGTGAATTGTTGTTGTTTTGTGTGAAGTGTTGTTGTGTGTCTGTGTGAAGTGCTGTTGTGAGTCTGTGTGAAGTGTTGTGTGTCTGTGTGAAGTGTTGCTGTGTGTCTGTGTGAAGTGTTGTGTGTCTGTGTGAAATGCTGTTGTGTGTCTGTGTGAAATGTTGTTGTGTGTCTGTGTGAAGTGTTGTATGTCTGTGTGAAGTGTTGCTGTGTGTCTGTGTGACGTGTTGTTGTGTGTCTGTGTGAAGTGTTTTGTGTCTGTGTGAAGTGCTGTTGTGTGTCTGTGTGAAGTGTTGCTGTGTGTCTGTGTGAAGTGTTGTGTGTCTGTGTGAAGTGTTGCTGTGTGTCTGTGTGAAGTGTTGTTGTGTGTCTGTGTGAAGTGTTGTGTGTCTGTGTGAAGTGTTGCTGTGTGTCTGTGTGAAGTGTTGTTGCGTGTCTGTGTGAAGTGTTGTGTGTCTGTGTGAAGTGTTGTTGTGTGTCTGTGTGAAGTGTTGTGTGTCTGTGTGAAGTGTTGTTGTGTGTCTGTGTGAAGTGCGGTTGTGCGTCTGTGTGAAGTGTTGCTGTGTGTCTGTGTGAAGTGTTGCTGTGTGTCTGTGTGAAGTGTTGTGTGTCTGTGTGAAGTGTTGCTGTGTGTCTGTGTGAAGTGTTGTTGTGTGTCTGTGTGAAGTGTTGTGTGTCTGTGTGAAGTGTTGCTGTGTGTCTGTGTGAAGTGTTGTTGTGTGTCTGTGTGAAGTGTTGTGTGTCTGTGTGAATTGTTGCTGTGTGTCTGTGTGAAGTGTTCTTGTGTGTCTGTGTGAAGTGTTGTGTGTCTGTGTGAAGTGTTCTTGTGTGTCTGTGTGAAGTGTTGTTGTGTGTCTGTGTGAAGTGTTGTTGTGTGTCTGTGTGAAGTGTTGCTGTGTGTCTGTGTGAAGTGTTGTTGTGTGTCTGTGTAAAGTGCTGTTGTGTGTCTGTGTCAAGTGTTGTGTGTCTGTGTCAAGTGTTGTTGTGTGTCTGTGTGAAGTGTTGTTGTGTGTCTGTGTGAAGTGTTGTTGTGTGTCTATGTGAAGTGTTGTTGTGTGTCTGTGTGAAGTGTTGCTGTGTGTCTGTATGAAGTGTTGTTGTGTGTCTGTGTGAAGTGTTGTTGTGTGTCTGTGTGAAGTGTTGTTGTGTGCCTGTGTGAAGTGTTGCTGTGTGTCTGTGTGAAGTGTTGTTGTGTGTCTGTGTGAAGTGTTGTTGTGTGTCTGTGTGAAGTGTTGTTGTGTGTCTCTGTGAAGTGTTGTGTGTCTGTGTGAAGTGATGTGTGTCTGTGTGAAGTGTTGTGTGTCTGTGTGAATTGTTGTTGTGTGTCTGTGTGAAGTGTTGTTGTGTGTCTGTGTGAAGTGCTGTTGTGTGTCTGTGTGAAGTGTTGTTGTATGTCTGTGTGAAGTGTTGTTGTGTGTCTGTGTGAAGTGCTGTTGTGTGTCTGTGTGAAGTGTTGTGTGTCTGTGTGAAGTGCTGTTGTGTGTTTGTGTGAAGTGTTGTGTGTCTGTGTGAAGTGTTGTTGTGTGTCTGTGTGAAGTGTTGTTGTGTGTCTGTGTGAAGTGTTGTTGTGTGTCAGTGTGAAGTGTTGTGTGTCTGTGTGAAGTGTTGTTGTGTGTCTTTGTGAAGTGCTGTTGTGTGTCTGTGTGAAGTGTTGTTGTGT
This sequence comes from Cherax quadricarinatus, assembly GCF_038502225.1. Taxonomy (NCBI): domain Eukaryota; kingdom Metazoa; phylum Arthropoda; class Malacostraca; order Decapoda; family Parastacidae; genus Cherax; species Cherax quadricarinatus. The sequence goes on along the minus strand of NC_091346.1, from coordinate 25,919,005 downwards.
GTCTGTGTGAAGTGTTGTGTGTCTGTGTGAAGTGTTGTTGTGTGTCTGTGTGAAGTGTTGCTGTGTGCCTGTGGGAAGTGTTGTTGTGTGTCTGTGTGAAGTGTTGTGTGTCTGTGTGAAGTGTTGTTGTGTGTCTGTGTGAAGTGTTGTTGTGTGCCTGTGTGAAGTGTTGCTGTGTGTCTGTGTGAAGTGTTGTTGTGTGTCTGTGTGAAGTGTTGCTGTGTGTCTGTGTGAAGTGTTGTTGTGTGTCTGTGTGAAGTGTTGTTGTGTGTCTGTGTGAAGTGTTGTGTGTCTGTGTGAAGTGTTGTTGTGTGTCTTTGTGAAGTGCTGTTGTGTGTCTGTGTGAAGTGTTGTTGTGTGTCTGTGTGAAGTGTTGTGTGTCTGTGTGAAGTGTTGTTGTGTGTCTGTGTGAAGTGTTGTTGTGTATCTGTGTGAAGTGTTGTTGTGTGTCTGTGTGAAGTTTTGTTGTGTGTCTGTGTGAAGTGTCATTGTGTGTCTGTGTGAAGTGTTGTTTCTGTGTCTGTGTGTAGTGTTTTTGTGTGTCTGTGTGAAGTGTTGTTGTGTGTCTGTGTGAAGTGTCGTGTGTCTGTGTGAAGTGTTGTTGTGTGTCTGTGTGAAGTGTTGTGTGTCTGTGTGAAGTGTTGCTGTGTGTTTGTGTGAAGTGTTGAATGTCTGTGTGAAGTGTTGTGTGTCTGTCTGAAGTGTTGCTGTGTGTCTGTGTGAAGTTTTGTGTGACTGTGTGAAGTGTTGCTGTGTGTCTGTGTGAAGTGTTGCTGTGTGTTTGTGTGAAGTGTTGTGTGTCTGTGTGAAGTGTTGTGTGTCTGTGTGAAGTGTTGTGTGTCTGTGTGAAGTGTTGTGTGTCTGTGTGAAGTGTTGTTGTGTGTCTGTGTGAAGTGTTGTGTGTCTGTGTGAAGTGTTGTGTGTCTGTGAAATGTTGCTGTGTGTCTGTGTGAAGTGTTGTGTGTCTGTGTGAAGTGTTGCCGCGTGTTTATGTGAAGTGTTGTGTGTCTGTGTGAAGTGTTGTGTGTGTGTGTGAAGTGTTGTGTGTGTGTGTGAAGTGTTGTGTGTCTGTGTGAAGTGTTGTGTGTCTGTGTGAAGTGTTGTGTGTGTGTGTGAAGTGTTGTGTGTGTGTGTGAAGTGTTGTGTGTGTGTGTGAAGTGTTGTGTGTCTGTGTGAAATGTTGTGTGTGTGTGTGAAGTGTTGTGTGTATGTGTGAAGTGTTGTGTGTGTGTGTGAAGTGTTGTGTGTCTGTGTGAAGTGTTGTGTGTGTGTGTGAAGTGTTGTGTGTCTGTGTGAAGTGTTGTGTGTCTGTGTGAAGTGTTGTGTGTCTGTGTGAAGTTTTGTGTGTGTGTGTGAAGTGTTGTGTGTCTGTGTGAAGTGTTGTGTGTCTGTGTGAAGTGTTGTGTGTGTGTGTGAAGTGTTGTGTGTCTGTGTGAAGTGTTGTGTGTGTGTGTGAAGTGTTGTGTGTCTGTGTGAAGTGTTGTGTGTCTGTGTGAAGTGTTGTGTGTGTGTGTGAAGTGTTGTGTGTGTGTGTGAAGTGTTGTGTGTCTGTGTGAAGTGTTGTGTGTCTGTGTGAAGTGTTGTGTGTCTGTGTGAAGTGTTGTGTGTCTGTGTGAAGTGTTGTGTGTCTGTGTGAAGTGTTGTGTGTCTGTGTGAAGTGTTGTGTGTCTGTGTGAAGTGTTGTGTGTGTGTGTGAAGTGTTGTGTGTCTGTGTGAAGTGTTGTGTGTGTGTGTGTGAAGTGTTGTGTGTCTGTGTGAAGTGTTGTGTGTCTGTGTGAAGTGTTGTGTGTGTGTGTGAAGTGTAATATTACTGAGCACATACTGTGGAATTACTGATCACACACTGTGGTATTACTGAGCACATACTGTGGTATTACTGATCACACACTGTGGTATTACTGATCACACACTGTGGTATTACTGAGCACATACTGTGGTATTACTGATCACACACTCTGGTATTACTGAGCACACACTGTGGTATTAATGAGCAAACACTGTGTATTACTGAGCACACACTGTGGTATTACTGAGCACATACTGTGGTATTACTGAGCACATTCTGTGGTATTACTGATCACACACTGTGGTATTACTGATCACACACTGTGGTATTACTGATCACACACTGTGGTATTACTGATCACACACTGTGGTATTACTGATCACACACTGTGGTATTACTGATCACACACTGTGGTATTACTGATCACACACTGTGGTATTACTGATCACACACTGTGGTATTACTGATCACACACTGTGGTATTACTGATCACACACTGTGGTATTACTGAGCACACACTGTGGTATTAATGAGCACACACTGTGGTATTACTGATCACACACTGTGGTATTAATGAGCACACTATGGTATTATTGAGGACACACTGTGGTATTACTGATCACACACTGTGGTATTAATGAGCACACACTGTGGTATTAATGAGCACACACTGTGGTATTAATGAGCACATACTGTGGTATTAATGAGCACACACTGTGGTATTACTGAGCACATACTGTGGTATTAATGTGCGCACACTCTGGTATTATACACTGTGGTATTACTGATCACACACTCTGGTATTACTGATCACACACTGTGGTATTACTGATCACACACTGTGGTATTACTGAGCACACACTGTGGTATTACTGAGCACACACTGTGGTATTACTGAGCACACACTGTGGTATTACTGAGCACATACTGTGGTATTACTGATCACACACTGTGGTATTACTGAGCACACACTGTGGTATTACTGATCACACACTGTGGTATTACTGAGCACATACTGTGGTATTACTGATCACACACTGTGGTATTACTGAGCACATACTGTGGTATTACTGAGCACACACTGTGGTATTTCTGATCACACACTGTGGTATTACTGAGCCCACACTGTGGTATTTCTGATCACACACTCTGGTATTACTGAGCCCACACTGTGGTATTACTGAGCACACACTCTGGTATTATACACTGTGGTATTACTGATCACACACTGTGGTATTACTGATCACACACTGTGGTATTACTGATCACACACTGTGGTATTACTGATCACACACTGTGGTATTACTGATCACACACTGTGGTATTACTGATCACACACTGTGGTATTACTGATCACACACTGTGGTATTACTGAGCACATACTGTGGTATTACTGATCACACACTGTGGTATTACTGATCACACACTGTGGTATTACTGAGCACACACTGTGGTATTACTGAGCACACACTGTGGTATTACTGAGCACATACTGTGGTATTACTGATCACACACTGTGGTATTACTGATCACACACTGTGGTATTACTGAGCACACACTGTGGTATTACTGATCACACACTGTGGTATTACTAATCACACACTGTGGTATTACTGAGCACACACTGTGGTATTACTGAGCACATACTGTGGTATTACTGATCACACACTGTGGTATTACTGATCACACACTGTGGTATTACCGAGCACACACTGTGGTATTACTGATCACACACTGTGGTATTACTGATCACACACTGTGGTATTACTGATCACACACTGTGGTATTACTAATCACACACTGTGGTATTACTGAGCACACACTGTGGTATTACTGAGCACACACTGTGGTATTACTGAGCACACACTGTGGTATTACTGAGCACATACTGTGGTATTACTGAGCACACACTGTGGTATTACTGAGCACACACTGTGGTATTACTGATCACACACTGTGGTATTACTGATCACACACTGTGGTATTACTGAGCACACACTGTGGTATTACTGATCACACACTGTGGTATTACTGAGCACACACTGTGGTATTACTGAGCACACACTGTGGTATTACTGAGCACACACTGTGGTATTACTGAGCACATACTGTGGTATTACTGAGCACACACTGTGGTATTACTGAGCACATACTGTGGTATTACTGAGCACACACTGTGGTATTACTGAGCACACACTGTGGTATTACTGATCACACACTGTGGTATTACTGATCACACACTGTGGTATTACTGAGCACACACTGTGGTATTACTGAGCACATACTGTGGTATTACTGAGCACACACTGTGGTATTACTGAGCACACACTGTGGTATTACTGAGCACACACTGTGGTATTACTGGGCACACACTGTGGTATTACTGATCACACACTTTGGTATTACTGAGCACATACTGTGGTATTACTGAGCACACACTGTGGTATTACTGAGCACACACTGTGGTATTACTGAGCACACACTGTGGTATTACTGAGCACACACTGTGGTATTACTGATCACACACTGTGGTATTACTGAGCACACACTGTGGTATTACTGAGCACACACTGTGGTATTACTGAGCACACACTGTGGTATTACTGAGCACACTTAAAATTTTGTCTCGCATCATTTTTTCAGATATGGAAAAGAATAACAAAAGTCTGTGAAGTTCAAGAAAGATTGATTTACTACTTATGTTGTCCGGTTACTAAGTCATCCCAAAAGCTTATGTCTTTCCTAACAGAAGACTTACAGAGTCTATGACATTCATTCAAATAACAAAAATGGTGAGAGAAATTTGGGATCTTACAGTGACCTATGATCATACAGGACTCTTATTGAGTTAGTTCAGTCCTCTTTTATTACACCGTAAGAAAACATTCCGAAACTAAAGATCATTTATGAACTAGCAGTGACTTTAAAATTCGAGCTGGAACACGAAATATATTGGATATGAGATTTTGAGGTAATTTATAAATTAGAGAGTTCAAACTTGAACATAATGATTACACCTTCATAGTTGCACTGTTTACTTTAAAACAGTTAGGTTTCCCTTTCTTGACTCTTATTGCTGACTTGGGCTCTCGCCTCACACACAGTGTCCGTGGTTCGATTCCCAGCAAGGGTGGAAACACTGGACGTGTTTTCTCACACTTACTGTCCCCGTTAACCTGGGAAGTAGGTAGGTACCTGGGTGTCAGTCGACTGGTATGGGTCGCATCCTGGGGGACAAGATTAAGAACCCCAATGTAAATAAGACAGACAGTCCCTCGATGACGCACCATCTTTTTTGGATTATCCTGGTGGCTAACCCTCCGGGGTTAAAAATCCGAACAAAATCTTGCCTGAGTCAGTTTCAACTCGACCTTCCACAGGTTACTCCACTGATGGGTACGTCGCTGACTTTAGTCTTTATTATTAACTTTTATTACAATTTACTTACAATTTCTGTCATTGACGTTTTGTACAAATGTTTGTGTTGCTTGTACAGATACTGAAGATGGTCACAGATCCACTGAAATGTCGATAAACGCATTTTAGGGGTTAAAATGTCTTTATTCTCAGCCTCACGTATTACGATAGAACGTCATTCACGCGCGCGCACACACACACGCACACACACACGCACACACACACACACACACACACACACACACACACACATGCAATCACACACACATACACACGAACATGCACAAACACATGCACACATTGATACACACACAGATATGCACACACACATGCACACAGACATGCACACACACATGCACACACACGCACACACACACGCACACACACACACACACACACGCACAAACACACACACAGACACACACACACACACACACACACACACACACACACACACACACACACGCACACACACACACACGCACACACACACGCACACGTACACGCACACACACACACGCAGACACACACACACACACCCACGCACACACGCACACACACACACACACACACACACACACACACACACACACACACACACACACACACACACACACACACACTCACACACAAACATGTTAAGGACACTACCAGAGTGAGAGGGGAGGATGAACCAGCAAGATTGGACCTTGTGTTCACCCTGGGCAGTTCAGACATTGAGGACATCACGTATGAGAGTCCCCTAGGAGCTAGCGACCACGTGGTTCTGTGCTTTGAATACATAGTAGAGCTGCAAGTGGAGAGAGTAACAGGAGTTGAAAGGGAAAAGCCTGACTATAAAAGAGGGGACTACATAGGGTTGAAGAACTTCCTGCGGGACGTCCAGTGCGACAGAGAACTGGCAGGAAAGCCAGTAAAGGTGTTGAGAAATGGCATTACCAGTTAAGTTTAAAGAGTTTGTACTTAACTTAGAAAGACAACTCATCGCCTGCACAGCCGCCCCTGCAGACGAGGTCTTGAGAAGCTGTCGAAGTCATCTCTCAGCGGGCTGTAAAGATTTATAATTTGTAAGATTATAAATTACCCCTAGGGGTTGTTATGTCAGCATATTTCATTCACTGATGGCTGACAAATTACATACTTGTTTGGACTCAAAAGTCCGCACCTCACTGCTGACTATAGGTTGATTACAAACTCCTTGCGACTCAAGAACTGTGCAGTCCCCCGTACTACAAGAAGTTCGTAACCTACCTTGCTCTTGTAGCGTGAGCTATGGTGTTCTTCACACCTTCGACAGATATCGGTGACTTGATAGAAGCTGAAGTGTCCTTGGATGTCCACGTCTTCCATAGTCTAGGAATACGCACACTGGTACACTATGTTCCACAAGATTTGTCTTCATTGTTCACAATCTTATCACTAAAGAAGCTGATCACACTTCTCTTAAGTGTTTATTGTGTTTTATGAGACACTTTGTTCACACTAATGCACAAATCGTTCTTTGTTGGTTATCCTGGCATCAGTGTCACTCTCAGTAGAGTCAAAAGTAATCTGAAGACGCCACAGCGCCCCATGCCGTCACTGCCCCTTGCACAAAAAAAATGCTGACCTAGTAATTTTGCTTCCTTGCCACTTCCTCGATGAAGCAAAGCAAAATGTTTGTTTCTTGCTGTCTTAAGCATAGACAACAATGTCCACTATCTTTACTATGGTAATAAAGAGGGAGCAGGATTTTCCTTAATTGTCCTGCTAAAGTAAGAGATGTACTGTCTCTTATTAAACTACACTTTGCAACACTGCACTGCAAGGAGCAGCGGTCGCTTGACCACGTCGCATACTCGTACGGCATCTGCGATCAATTACTCACTGTAGCAGTAAACAAGACGCTTGCCCCTTCTGAGAGGGCTGGGCCCCTCAGGGCTGAAAGGGCTGAAAGGGGCTGAAGGGGGCTGATAGCCCCCTCCTGGAGAAAATTTCTCCACAACAGAGAACTGGCAGGAAAGCCAGTAAACGAAATGATGGAATATGTAACAACAAAATGCAAGGCGGCAGTGGAAACAACGGAAAGACCAGAACGAGCCCCTGGTTTACCCGACAGTGTAAGGAGGCAAAAACAAAGTGCAACAGAGAATGGAAAAAGTACAGAAGGCAGAGGACACACGAAAATAGGGAGATCAGTCGCAGAGCCAGGAACGAGTACGCACAGGTAAGGAGGGAGGCCCATCGACAGTATGAAAATGGCATCACATCGAAAATCAAGACTGACCCGAAACTGTTGTATAGCCACATCAGGAGGAAGACAACAGTCAAAGACCAGGTGATCAGATTAAGGACAGAAGGTGGAGAACTCACAAAAAATGATCAGGAGGTATGTGAGGAGCTGAACAGGAGATTTAAGGAAGTTTTTATAGTAGAGACAGGAAGGGCTGTGGGAAGACAGCACAGAAGGGAACATCAAGAGGGAATATACCAACAAGTGTTGGATGACATACGAACAACGGAGGAGGAGATGAAGAAGCTGCTAAGTGACCTTGATACCTCAAAGGCGATGGGACTGGACAACATCTCCCCATGGGTACTTAGAGAAGGAGCAGAGATGATGTGTGTGCCCCTAACCACAATCTTCAACACATCCCTTGAAACTGGGCAACTACCTGAGAAATGGAAGACAGCAAATGCAGTCCCCATATTTAAGAAAGGAAACAGAAATGAGGCACTAAACTACAGACCTGTGTCTCTGACATGTATTGTGTGCAAAGTCATGGAGAAGATTATCAGGAGGAGAGTGGTCGAACACCTGGAACGGAACAAGATTATAAATGAAAACCATCATGGGTTCATGGAAGGCAAATCTTGTATCACAAACCTCCTGGAGTTTTATGACAAGGTAACAGAAGTAAGACACGAGAGAGAGGGGTAGGTAGATTGCATTTTCCTAGACTGCAGGAAGGCCTTTGACACAGTTCCCCACAAGAGATTAGTGCAGAAGCTGGAGGATCAGGCGCATGTAACAGGGAGGGCACTGCAATGGATCAGGGAATACCTGACAGGGAGGCAGCAACGAGTCATGGTACGTGAAGAGGTATCACAGTGGGCGCCTGTGACGAGCGGGGTCCCACAGGGGTCAGTTCTAGGACCAGTGCTATTTTTGATATATGCGAACGACATGGTGGAAGGAATAGACTCTGAAGTGTCCCTATTCGCAGATGATGTGAAGTTGATGAGAAGAATTAAATCGGATGAGGATGAGGCAGGACTGCCAAGAGACCTGGACAGGCTGGACATGTGGTCCAGAAACTGGCTTCTCGAATTCAATCCTGCCAAATGCAAAGTCATGAAGATTGGGGAGGGGCAAAGAAGACCGCAGACAGAGTATAGGCTAGGTGGACAAAGACATAAGAACATAAGAAAGGAGGAACACTGCAGCAGGCCTGTTGGCCCATACTAGGCAGGTCCTTTACAATTCATCCCACTAACAAAACATTTTCCCAACCCAATTTTCAATGCCACCCAAGAAATAAGCTCTGATGTGAAAGTCCCACTCAAATCCAACCCCTCCCACTCATGTACTTATCCAACCTAAATTTGAAACTACCCAAAGTCCCAGCCTCAATAACCCAACTAGGTAGACTGTTCCACTCATCAACTACCCTATTTCCAAACCAATACTTTCCTATGTCCTTTCTAAATCTAAACTTATCTAATTTAAATCCATTACTGCGGGTTCTCTCTTGGAGAGACATCCTCAAGACCTTATTAATATCCCCTTTATTAATACCTATCTTCCACTTATACACTTCGATCAGGTCTCCCCTCATTCTTCGTCTAACAAGTGAATATAACTTAAGAGTCTTCAATCTTTCTTCATAAGGAAGATTTCTAATGCTATGTATTAATTTAGTCATCCTACGCTGAATGTTTTCTAACGAATTTATGTCCATTCTGTAATATGGAGACCAGAACTGAGCTGCATAATCTAGGTGAGGCCTTACTAATGATGTATAAAGCTGCAGTATGACCTCTGGACTTCTGTTGCTTACACTTCTTGATATAAATCCCAGTAATCTATTTGCCTTATTACGTACGCTTAGGCATTGCTGTCTTGGTTTAAGGTTGCTGCTCACCATAACCCCCAAGTCCTTTTCGCAATCTGTATGGCTAAGTTCTACATCATTTAACTTATAAGTACTAAGGTTATGGGCACTCCCAAGCTTCAGAACCTTGCATTTATCTACACTGAACCGCATCTGCCACTTTTCTGACCAAGAATAGAGTTTGTTTAAATCCTCCTGAAGTTCCATAACATCTACGTTTGAATCAATTATCCTACCTATCTTTGTTGTGAGTGTGGGGGAAGTTCGTGAGGCAGTAGGTAAAATGAAAGGGGGTAAGGCAGCCGGGATTGATGGGATAAAGATAGAAATATTAAAAGCAGGTGGGGATATAGTTTTGGAGTGGTTGGTGCAATTATTTAATAAATGTATGGAAGAGGGTAAGGTACCTAGGGATTGGCAGAGAGCATGCATAGTTCCTTTGTATAAAGGCAAAGGGGATAAAAGAGAGTGCAAAAATTATAGGGGGATAAGTCTGCTGAGTATACCTGGTAAAGTGTATGGTAGAGTTATTATTGAAAGAATTAAGAGTAAGACGGAGAATAGGAAAGCAGATGAACAAGGAGGCTTTAGGAAAGGTAGGGGGTGTATGGACCAGGTGTTTACAGTGAAACATATAAGTGAACAGTATTTAGATAAGGTTAAAGAGGTCTTTGTGGCAATTATGGATTTGGAAAAGGCGTATGACAGGGTGGATAGGGGGGCAATGTGGCAGATGTTGCAGGTGTATGGTGTAGGAGGTAGGTTACTGAAAGCAGTGAAGAGTTTTTACGAGGATAGTGAGGCTCAAGTTAGAGTATGTAGGAAAGAGGGAAATTATTTCCCAGTAAAAGTAGGCCTTAGACAAGGATGTGTGATGTCACCGTGGTTGTTTAATATATTTATAGATGGGGTTGTAAGAGAAGTAAATGCGAGGGTCTTGACAAGAGGCGTGGAGTTAAAAGATAAAGAATCACACACAAAGTGGGAGTTGTCACAGCTGCTCTTTGCTGATGACACTGTGCTCTTGGGAGATTCTGAAGAGAAGTTGCAGAGATTGGTGGATGAATTTGGTAGGGTGTGCAAAAGAAGAAAATTAAAGGTGAATACAGGAAAGAGTAAGGTTATGAGGATAACAAAAAGATTAGGTGATGAAAGATTGAATATCAGATTGGAGGGTATTACAACCCAGGATCCAAATGGCCTGTTACCCCGGGTGTAATGGGAGCAAATAAACACAGTAGAAAAAGTTTAGACTTATATTATCCTTCACCAATTTATAACAGCAATATGTACACTATGTACAGAGATAAGTATAGTGCACTCCACGGTAAGCAAAGCAGAAATAGAAGCCACAAGATTACAGACCGTGCTTCAACCAGCTCTAGAATGGGAATGACAAGGGCAGACAGGAGAGCGGTACCCACATAACCTCTGCGATTGCCAAAACCATCTTCTTATTGGCTAGAACCTGGTCACTAGTTGAACGACGGGGCCCCATCATCAACTCTTAGCAACCTGGTTCGCTGGTTGGGGGAGATAGCCTGTAAATGAGGGTGTGTACATGCGCCGAATAAAGGTTATGTACTCTTTGCATGCCACAGAGGGAGAGAGTATGGAGGAGGTGAATGTATTCAGGTATTTGGGAGTGGACGTGTCAGCGGATGGGTCTATGAAAGATGAGGTGAATCATAGAATTGATGAGGGAAAAAGAGTGAGTGGTGCACTTAGGAGTCTGTGGAGACAAAGAACTTTGTCCTTGGAGGCAAAGAGGGGAATGTATGAGAGTATAGTTTTACCAACGCTCTTATATGGGTGTGAAGCATGGGTGATGAATGTTGCAGCGAGGAGAAGGCTGGAGGCAGTGGAGATGTCATGTCTGAGGGCAATGTGTGGTGTGAATATAATGCAGAGAATTCGTAGTTTGGAAGTTAGGAGGAGGTGCGGGATTACCAAAACTGTTGTCCAGAGGGCTGAGGAAGGGTTGTTGAGGTGGTTCGGACATGTAGAGAGAATGGAGCGAAACAGAATGACTTCAAGAGTGTATCAGTCTGTAGTGGAAGGAAGGCGGGGTAGGGGTCGGCCTAGGAAAGGTTGGAGAGAGGGGGTAAAGGAGGTTTTGTGTGCGAGGGGCTTGGACTTCCAGCAGGTATGCATGAGCGTGTTTGATAGGAGTGAATGGAGACAAATGGTTTTTAATACTTGACGTGCTGTTGGAGTGTGAGCAAAGTAACATTTATGAAGGGGTTCAGGGAAACCGGCAGGCCGGACTTGAGTCCTGGAGATGGGAAGTACAGTGCCTGCACTCTGAAGGAGGGGTGTTAATGTTGCAGTATAAAAACTGTAGTGTAAAGCACCCTTCTGGCAAGACAGTGATGGAGTGAATGATGGTGAAAGTTTTTCTTTTTCGGGCCACCCTGCCTTGGTGGGAATCGGCCAGTGTGATAATAATAATAATAATCTTTGTGTCATCGGCGAATTTGCTCATATCACTAGTAATTCCCTCATTAAGATCATTGATATATATTATAAACAACAACGGGCCCTAGACTGATCCCTGTGGAACGCCACTTGTTACAGATCCCCACTCGGATTTAACCCCATTTATGGACACTCTCTGCTTCCTGTCAGTGAGCCATGACTCGATCCACGAGAGCACTTTTCCCCCAATGCCATGAGCTGCCACTTTCTTTAACAGTCTATGGTGTGGAACTCTATCAAAAGCCTTACTAAAATCTAAGTAAATAATATCAAATTCTTTATCGTGGTCAACAGCCTCAAAAAGCTTTACTGAAGAAAGTTAACAAATTAGTTAGACAAGACCGGCCTCTTGTGAATCCATGCTGAGTATCATTAATCAAGCTATGCTTATCGAGATGGCTTCTTATAATCTCAGCTATAATTGACTCTAGTAATTTGCCTACAATTGAGGTCAGGCTTATTGGGCGGTAATTTGACGGTAACGACTTGTCCCCTGTTTTAAAAATAGGAATTACATTAGCCATCTTCCACAGACCTCACTCAGGGAGAAAGACCTCGGGGTGACCACAACACCGAGCACGTCACCGGAGGCACACATCAACCAAATAACTGCTGCAGCGTACGGGCGCCTGGCAAACCTGAGAATAGCGTTCCGATACCTTAATAAGGAATCGTTCAAGACACTGTACACTGTGTATGTTAGGCCCATACTGGAGTATGCAGCACCAGTCTGGAACCCACACCTGGTCAAGCACGTCAAGAAGTTAGAGAAATTACAAAGGTTTGCAACAAGGCTAGTCCCAGAGCTCAGGGGAATGTCCAACGAGGAAAGGTTGAGGGAAATCGGACTGACGACACTGGAGGACAGAAGGGTCAGGGGAGACATGATAACGACATACACAGATACTGCGGGGAATAGACAAGGTGGACAGAGATACGATGTCCCAGAGAGGGGACACAGGAACAAGGGGTCACAACTGGAAGCTGAAGATTCAGACGAGTCACAGGGACGTTAGGAAGTATTTCTTCAGTCATAGAGTCGTCAGGAAGTGGGATAACCTAGCAAGTGAAGTAGTGGAGGCAGTAACCATACATAGTTTTAAGAAGAGGTATGATAAAGCTCAGGAAGGAGAGAGAGAGAGAGGACCTAGTAGCGATCAGTGAAGAGGCGGGGCCAGGAGCTGAGTCTCGACCCCTGCAACCACAATTAGGTGAGTACACACACACACACACACACACACACACACACACACACACACACACACACACACACACACACACACACTCACACACACTCACACACACGCACACACGCACACACACACAAACACACACACACGCACACACACACACACACACACACACACACACACACACACACACACACACACACACACACACACACACACACACACACACACACACGCACACACACTCACACACACACACACACACACACACACACACACACACACACACACACACACACACACACACACACACACACACACACACACACACACACACACACTAATACAAGTTAGAACGCGAAAGACTGCCAGCCTCACTCAAGAAAAAAACGCTCCTGAGACGCACATCAACCAGATAACTGCTGCAGTATGTGGGCGCCGGCAAACTTAAGAATAGCGTTTCGAAACCTTATTAAGGAATTGTTCAAAGACAGTGCACTGTGTAAGTCAGGGCCATATTGGAGTCTTCAGCACCAGTATGGAACCCACACCTGGTCAGGCAAGTCAAGAAATTAGAGAAAGTTCAAAGGTTTGCAACAAGACTAGTCTCGGAGCTAAGGGTGGAGGTTAAGAGAAATCAACCTGACGACACTGGAAGACAGGAGGGATAGGGATGTATATGATAACGACATATAAAATACTGAGAGGAATTGACAAGGTGGACAGGTGCAGAATGTTTTAATGATGGGACACAGCAACAAGGGGTCACAACTGGAAGTTGTGTCACAGGAATGTTAGGAAGTATTTCCTCAGTCATAAAGTTATCAGGAAGTGGACCATTCTGGAGAGTGATGTAGTGAAGGCAGGATCCATACATAGCTTTAGGAAGAGATACGAGTATAGAGAGAGTGGACCTAGTAGCGATCAGCGAAGAGGTGGGGCCAAGAACTGTGAATCGACCCTTACAGCCACAAATGGGTGAGTACAAATAGGTGGGTGAGCACACACAACACTCCTTCCTCTTACCTCCTCTTGACGTACGGCGTCCTGGGCGTGGTGGTGTACCTTGGTGTTGTGGTCCTCGTGGGTGGAGTGTCCGGGGTGGAGTGTCCGCGAGAAGTAAAGTGAATGACCGGCAGAAAGGACCATTGGGTAGTGCAAGCAGTTGTTGAGAGTAAGGTGGACTAGTGAGAATACAGGCAATGAAGTCGACGAGGTAGTGGTAGAAGAAAGAATGTGTACATGCGTGTATGTAACTACGTCCACAGCAGGACTCGAGCCTGCAAACGCTGTATCAGACCCCACAGTACTTTACCACGGAGCCTAGCCGGGGCTAGCTCCGTCTAGGCTCCCATACTTATCTGGGTTCTGGCTCCGTGGTAAAGTACTCTGTAACAGAGTCCAGATGACCACGGAGCCTAGCCGGAGCTAGCTCCGTCTAGGCTCCCATACTTGTCTGGGTTCTGGCTCCGTGGTAAAGTACTGTGGACTCTGTTACAGAGTTTGTAGGTTCGAGTCCTGCTGTGGACGTTGAGACAAGGTTTGTAAATAATTTCGCCTGTTTGCGAATTGTTAAGCATGTGTGTATGTGTGCGCGAGTGTTGTTCACAGTATATGTAAAGAAAGAGTGACCTCTGTCGGGAAGGTGAGGCAACGCCTGGGGTTGTTTCCAGGTGTTGCCACAGTTTACTCTAACATTCATAAATGTGAGAAGCTGCAACAAGAGACACTTGAGACACGCTGGTGCTCACCTGACGATGGTGAATAAGAAGCAGAGTAACAGTAGAGGAGCAACAGCAGCAGTAGTCGCCATCTTCAGTCTTGTTGGCTGGTCAGAGCGGACACGAGAGATGAAGTGTTCTCCCGGAGTGCTGCTTACCTTGTGAGAGGTTCACGGTCATCTGTACCTCTGATGCTGGTTGTGGTTAGGATGGGGGGGGGGGTAAAGTTGGTGGTGCTGGTGGTGGTGGTGGTGGTGGTGGTGGTGATGCTATTGTTGTTTGATGCTGTTATTGTTGTGAATACGTTTTTTTAGTTTAGTGACTAGCAAAAATGGTAACGGGTGAAGGTGGGGGTGGATTTCCCATTAAGTATTGGTCAACAAAGTTCTTTTCCCCGAAGGTCACATCTAGTGGACCTTCACGGTAATGACTTGGCTCTCCACTTTTGAGCAGCATGATCTCTGCTACATTGCAGTGATAAATAGCCAAGAATAGTGTTCAACATCCTTAACAAGCCCAGGAACTGGAACTTAGCCCTCTAAACACAGCTAGGTTAGGGGCAAGAGGTTGACAATCACCCCCTAAACAGCTAAGTTACGAGTCCAAGCACATCAAACACAAATGAACAAGACATGTGTAATAATTGGGTATTTTTATTGTCAACACGTCTACTTGTTTTGTAGGATTCTTCATTTGAATGTAGAAGTGAAAAATAGTAGAGTAGACGTGACGACATCAGTCAGACAGCCTTGATATATTATGAGATGGTCAGTCCCTCAATCTCGAGTATTTTTCACCTTGATATTTCTCAAAGATCGCTTGTTAGACGAGTACCAAGGCCAGGAGCTAGAAGTCACCAGTGTCAAGAGCAAAGTGAACTAGAGTTCAACCACATAAACAACTACGGTAGATATAATCAGGAGATACAGCTCAAACCTCTCACCAGTTCTATAACTCGAAGCACTCACACCTTGGGAGCCACTACAAGGTCAGTAGGTGAAGCACTCACACCTTGAGAGCCACTACAAGGTCAGTAGGTGAAGCACTCACACCTTGGGAGCCACTACAAGGTCAGTAGGTGAAGCACTCACACCTTGGGAGCCACTACAAGGTCAGCAGGTGAAGCACTCACACCTTGGGAGCCACTACAAGGTCAGTAGGTGAAGCACTCACACCTTGGGAGCCACTACAAGGTCAGTAGGTGAAGCACTCACACCTTGGGAGCCACTACAAGGTCAGTAGGTGAAGCACTCACACCTTGGGAGCCACTACAAGGTCAGCAGGTGAAGCACTCACACCTTGGGAGCCACTACAAGGTCAGCAGGTGAAGCACTCACACCTTATGAACCATTACAAGGTCAGTATCTGAACCAGAGGCAAAAACTACTACAATTTTCAGAGCTTTTTTAAAGCTGGATATTACAGCATAAACAACTCATAAAAACCTCCAGCATACATCTCCACACAGTCAATGTTATGATGAAAGAGACACATGTGTTACACCTTATTATCAGAAGACGTATTTTCAATAAGTTTATTTTTTTCAGTTCAATAAAGAAATTACATTTATCAATATAGTAATAATACAGTAGTAGACAGTTACGACACACTGATGAATAAGACACATGTGCAGCACCTAGGTGTGTTTACAACAGAAACAGTACGGAAATGAAGATACCAAAGTGCTGCACACATGTACTATTCATCAAAGAGATGACATGTTACAGACAGTGCAACATGAGGTAATCAGTCCCTCAGCCTTGATAGAAAGCCTCTCGTGGCTTTGATCTATCTGAAGTAGAAGCCGGAGGATGGGCACTTATAACCAGAACCTGAAATAGGCACAGAAACAAGTCTTAATTGTCTTCTGAGTACAATATATTATTATTGAAGCTGATCAGAGGAGGCTTTCTAAGGTTATCGAGTTTGCATGACATCTAAGACAGGATGTGTACCACTGACCCTCGGAGACCTACACATGTTGATGGTTCCACGAAACTCTTCGTAATTATAGTAAATGAGTATTTAAAATTTGAAGTTGATCAGGATAAGGAGTTCTTAAATTATAAACAAAATCCATGGAGTAAGTTGGAGTGTGGTAGGTGTTAGAGCAGTGTTGGAGGTGTTGGAGGAGTGTGGGAGGTGTTGGAGGAGTGTGGGAGGTGTTGGAGGAGTGTGGGAGGTGTTGGAGGAGAGTGTGAGGTGTCGGAGGAGTGTGGGAGGTGTTGGAGAAGTGTGGGAGGTGTTGGAGGAGTGTGAGAGGTGTCGGAGGAGTGTGGGAGGTGTTGGAGGAGTGTGGGAGGTGTTGGAGGAGAGTGTGAGGTGTCGGAGGAGTGTGTGAGGTGCCGGAGGAGTGTGGGAGGTGTTGGAGGAGTGTGGGAGGTGTTGGAGGAGAGTGTGAGGTGTCGGAGGAGTGTGTGAGGTGCCGGAGGAGTGTGGGAGGTGTTGGAGGAGTGTGGGAGGTGTTGGAGGAGTGTGGGAGGTGTTGGAGGAGAGTGTGAGGTGTCGGAGGAGTGTGGGAGGTGTTGGAGAAGTGTGGGAGGTGTTGGAGGAGTGTGAGAGGTGTTGCAGTTACTTTTCACTGTTACTGTAAACGTCACTGCTGCTACAACTTTCACTGCTCCTACAAACTTTCACCGTTGCTACAACCTTTTTAACAACTGCATATGTGCTACATCAACAGTTGTGTTTACAACCATTATTGCTCCTCATACGAGTTTGTTACTGCACAGTTTATTTTGAAGAGACTTAACACCTGACTTTTTCTCTCTCTCTCTCCTGTTTATAATTATAGTTATACTATTAGCAGGTATGATTTTTCAGATCCGGTATACTAGCCTCTGACCTCTTGGCTCTGTTTTCGACTAAGACACTGACCGTCTTCCATCAAAGCTGAGGAATTACCTAAAACTACCCCTCTACTTCTAATATCTTCATTATTGTGATCAATGCGACTGATGAAACCTGTAGTGCAAGCGAACCTTATCAACGTGTCGTTATTATGTACCATTTATAATAAGTCCTGATAAAGCCTGCTGTGCAGGGGATACTTCGTCTGACTAAAGTTTGCAGTTTCTTCTAATGTGACTTGTCTGTTTACCCACACCATTCAATCACTACAAGACTTTAAATAAGACAAATGAAACTGGAATATTTGAGATAGAAGTATTCTTAGAAATAGTTGATAAAAAATTATATAGTTGTGGGAGAATCATATTTTAGCTAGTATAGAGTGAAATTATACTGCATTAGGAAGGTGAGGAAAATGGGTAATGGGAAATATGTTTTGGCATTGAATGGGAAAAGTGACTAAGAACAAAGCAATAATGATCATGTACACACAGCAGCTGCTTCGTTTTTGTCCAATAAAAACTCTTTAGGCTTTTCTTCGTACCTTTATACGTTTTATTTGAGTTAAAAGATTAAATACCGAGTCTACAATCAACAGCTACGCCAGGGAAAATAAAACACCTTTTAGAATATGCTCTAAATTATCAGTAAAGTATATTTCATAAAGCAAATACAACAAGTGAGAGTAAAGCACAGTATGGTTGTAATGTGTCGTTACGCTTTCATGAGTTAGGTAAGAGAGTATTCCACTCAAGCATTGCTGCAGACGGCAGGTAGCTGGTGCTAGTTACAGCAGTTAGTCTGGTAGTAGTAGTCTAGCAGCAGCTGGTGCTAGTTACAGCAGTTAGTCTGGTAGTAGTAGTCTAGCAGCAGCTGGTGCTAGTTACAGCAGTTAGTCTGGTAGTAGTAGTCTAGCAGCAGCTGGTGCTAGTTACAGCAGTTAGTCTGGTAGTAGTAGTCTAGCAGCAGCTGGTGCTAGTTACAGCAGTTAGTCTGGTAGTAGTAGTCTAGCAGCAGCTGGTGCTAGTTACAGCAGTTAGTCTGGTAGTAGTAGTCTAGCAGCAGCTGGTGCTAGTTACAGCAGTTAGTCTGGTAGTAGTAGTCTAGCAGCAGCTGGTGCTAGTTACAGCAGTTAGTCTGGTAGTAGTAGTCTAGCAGCAGCTGGTGCTAGTTACAGCAGTTAGTCTGGTAGTAGTAGTCTAGCAGCAGCTGGTGCTAGTTACAGCAGTTAGTCTGGTAGTAGTAGTCTAGCAGCAGCTGGTGCTAGTTACAGCAGTTAGTCTGGTAGTAGTAGTCTAGCAGCAGCTGGTGCTAGTTACAGCAGTTAGTCTGGTAGTAGTAGTCTAGCAGCAGCTGGTGCTAGTTACAGCAGTTAGTCTGGTAGTAGTAGTCTAGCAGCAGCCACAGCCAGCAGGCGAGATCGACTGCTACTAGTCAACACATCAGTTGTGACTGCGACTGCAGAGAGAAGCTGGCTGGTTGATGACTTTCACTTCCGATCAGTAGATGGGAGAGTTGTTGATGGCTGCAGGAATACTGTGGCGAAGAAAAAAGAAAAACATTGAGAATGTTTTTCGTTTTATGAAAGTCTGCCAAGAATTGTTAGTAACTATTTATTACATTAATTTATATACTAAATGTTTGCTCTACGTACATCGCTTTATTAATTTAAGTTTACGGTGTGTAACTTGATTTTCTTGATCTCTCTGAGATAGTTGGTTTAGAGAACCCCCCTCAAGGAAGGTTCCTTGATGCTGGTGAGGGGTTCTTGATCTAGGGAACTGGATCTGTGCTCCATTTCCCTGAATTAACCCAGAATACCTTCCATCCTCCCCACAGGCGCTGTTATAATCCTACAGGTTTAGCGCTTCCCCCTTGATTATAATAATAATGGTTCAGAGAACCAAGTTGGTAAAGTGGACACATGTACAACACTTGGGTAACTTTATTGTTAAAATGTTTCGCCACGATGAAGCCACTGTACTCACCTATTTGTGGTTGCAGGGGTCGATTCATAGCTCCTGGCCCCGTTTCTTCACTGATTGTTACTAGGTCCTCTCTCTCCCTGCTCCATGAGCTTTATCAAACCTCGTCTTAAAACTATGTATGGTTCCCGCCTCCACTACGTCACTTTCTAGGCTATTCCACGGCCTGACAACTCTATGACTGAAGAAATACTTCCTAACATCCCTTTGACTCATCTGAGTCTTCAACTTCCAATTGTGACCTCTTGTTTCTGTGTAGCGAAACGTTTCCACAATAAACATTCCCAAGCGCTGCATATGTGACTATTTTATCAACTCTTTGAGAGCTCTTAAGAGAGGGATATTACTGTATTTTGTTTCAATTCCTCCACTCCAAGAGCTTTTTTGAGGAAAGAGCTTTGAGGACAGTCTTTTCTCGTTTTACGTTGATATTACCGAATGCAGGCAAAATGATCAATAAGACACATGTCTTATTCATCACATGTCTTATTCATCACATGTCTTATTCATCACATGTCTTATTCATCACATGTCTTATTCATCACATGTCTTATTCATCACATGTCTTATTCATCACATGTCTTATTCATCACATGTCTTATTCATTACATGTCTTATTCATCACATGTCTTATTCATCACATGTCTTATTCATCACATGTCTTATTCATTACATGTCTTATTCATCACATGTCTTATTCATCACATGTCTTATTCATCACATGTCTTATTCATTACATGTCTTATTCATCACATGTCTTATTCATCACATGTCTTATTCATCACATGTCTTATTCATCACATGTCTTATTCATCACATGTCTTATTCATCACATGTCTTATTCATTACATGTCTTATTCATCACATGTCTTATTCATCACATGTCTTATTCATCACATGTCTTATTCATCACATGTCTTATTCGTCACATGTCTTATTCATCACATGTCTTATTCATCACATGTCTTATTCATCACATGTCTTATTCGTCACATGTCTTATTCATCACATGTCTTATTCATCACATGTCTTATTCATCACATGTCTTATTCATCACATGTCTTATTCATCACATGTCTTATTCATCACATGTCTTATTCATCACATGTCTTATTCATCACATGTCTTATTCATCACATGTCTTATTCATCACATGTCTTATTCATCACATGTCTTATTCATCACATGTCTTATTCATCACATGTCTTATTCATCACGTCTTATTCATCACATGTCTTATTCATCACATGTCTTATTCATCACATGTCTTATTCATCACATGTCTTATTCATCACATGTCTTATTCATTACATGTCTTATTCATCACATGTCTTATTCATCACATGTCTTATTCATTACATGTCTTATTCATCACATGTCTTATTCATCAAATGTCTTATTCATCACATGTCTTATTCATCACGTCTTATTCATCACATGTCTTATTCATCACATGTCTTATTCATCACATGTCTTATTCATCACATGTCTTATTCATCACATGTCTTATTCATCACATGTCTTATTCATTACATGTCTTATTCATCACATGTCTTATTCATCAAATGTCTTATTCATCACATGTCTTATTCATCACATGTCTTATTCATCACATGTCTTATTCATCACATGTCTTATTCATCACATGTCTTATTCATCACATGTCTTATTCATCACGTCTTATTCATCACATGTCTTATTCATCACATGTCTTATTCATCACATGTCTTATTCATCACATGTCTTATTCATCACATGTCTAACTCGTCAACCAGAGTGTAGGTTGGGTCTGTGTATTTCTTCACTGTGATACCAGCGTATCGTTGGTGTTCCCATGCTCGCGTTTCTCACTCCGGCTCTGGGACTCCCCAAGCTTGTACCTTTCTCACCTGGATTTCCCTACTTTACAACACTTCAAAACTGTAACTACGTGTTTGTGTGAACGAGTGAGAGATTCCTCAATAAATGTATTTGAGAATGTCGTTGACATAATTACGATAAACATATTTTTGAACGAATGACCGAAAATAGGCAAAAATCGCATATTCAGTAGTTTGTGTCGTAAATACATACGTAACAAGTATGTATTTGTTTATTAAGAGTGAAAATTATATTTCTAACTTAAATATCTCTTAGATACATGAACGTAAAATATTTTGCTATGTATATAAGTCAGTTATGTAAATAAATATTTATTTTTGTATTTAAAATATATATTCTCTATATAAACATAGTTAATGATGTTTATGTTTCCAATATATTACAATATTAATATATATATATATATATATATATATATATATATATATATATATATATATATATATATATATATATATATAGTTTTCCTGGTTAAAAATGCGCAAAATATTTAAAAAAATCTTGGGTAAGAGTTACTATTATTATTATTATTATTATTATTATTATTATTATTATTATTATAATAAAAAGGAAGCGCTAAACCTACAAGGTCATACAGTTGGGAAAGAGTTATATTTTTTCCTGGACTTTGACCTTGACCTCATCGCTCAATACTTTGACCTGGTTTCTTCCTTCCTCACTTTTCTTTCTAGCTCGTGATTTGATGAGGGTTCCAGAGACAACCGAAACGTCACCCAATTTTCTTTCCAACTTTGCTTTATGTGAGTTCAGTTGTATTGTGTTCAACACAGACTGTAAGACACATCCTTTACAAGAATTCATTGTCAGCCATAACACACACACACACACACACACACACACACACACACACACACACACACACACACACACATAAAACACTCCTTCCTCATACCTCCTCTTGAGGTGCGACGTCCTGGGCGTGGTGGTACTCGCGGGTAGAGGAGTGTCACGGGGAGGTCCAGTACTGCTGGTGATGGAGGACTCAGCTTGCTGGGGCGTGAGACACACTCCTTCCCAGGTTATGAAGGTAGGACGACCCTCCTGACCAACCTGTCTCACACATACTAAACCTTCTGCGCACTTACCAAACACATCAAAGCTTCCTCCACACTTCTCCCCTTGCTCCTGCGAAGGACAAGATCAACTGTATTATTGGTTCTAACATCTTCAGAGAGGGAGGGTGGCACTCAAGAATACTCGAGGGCACTCACCTTGGCACACTCGTGGCAGCACTCGCAACCGCTCTTCACCACCCCGCTGGGACAGTCGTACGTGTCGATAGAAGGGCAAACCACGCCTTGACACGGCCAACACGTCAGCCCATACACACTGGAACCACACGAAGCTATGTGAGATACACGAGTAAGAGGGTGATTACCCTTTCTATACTGTGGTGACCAAATCTCGAACACAGTCCAAAGCGGAAGAAACCCAATTATTCCTTTGTGGGTTCGCGACATATAACTTGTCCAAATGGCTAATCAAAGTGTTAACGCCTATGTTAGACAACATCTTTGAAGCTAACATAAAATCAACGTTGACCTCGTTGATAAATTGCAGAATCTGAATATTTCTAAAAACTCTACTAAGTTTTGATGTTACAGCGTTGTTTACCCGAGTCCCAGTTCATGTTATCGTACAATGAAGTAGAATTAGATGAGTTCCCTTTGTTGTTCCCCAAGAATATCATTATTGATCTGATTAATTTGTGGGGAGATGAATGGAAGTTTGCGTTTGAGGGAAAATATTATGTTCGAGGGCATGGAATGGCTGTGGGAAATCCATTATTTAACCTATTATGTAATCTGTATATGGAGTTGGGACTAAACCGTTGAAAGATATCTTCTCATAACAACGCTCTTCTTGCCGAATAAGGCAAGTGAAAATTTGTGTATGCAAAAATTTCGCAAAAATCCTTCTGAACCTAGGGAAAAATATATATTTCATTGTATTTGTTAATTAAATTATTGTAAACTTATCTAAAATATCTTGAGTTGAGTTAGGCTAAATTAAATTGCGCTTGTTATAATAATGTTAGGTAAGTTTTCTAAGGTTCTTTTGGTACAACATTATTAATTTTTACATTAACATAAATGAAAAAAATATACTTATATATATATATATATATATATATATATATATATATATATATATATATATATATATATATATATATATACATATATATATATATATATATATTTATATATATGCAAAACAAACACTCTGAAAGAATAGAGAAATTCCAAGCGCTTTCGTGACTACTCACATTATCAAGGAACTATGAAAGTAAAGCATCCAAGGAAGCTATATAAGGGGTCTGGCCAACACCTCACTATCAGATCCCACAACGGTTAAACACCTGACGCGCGCCGACCCAACTTGGATAGGTCCTTTGCACAACTCACCCACAAACTATTCTACCCAAGAAAATTTAAAAATTATTATTTGTCCAGTGTATTATTAAATTCTTCCCAAATTCTATTAATTATAAATGGATCTAATTTATATAAACCAAAGGAAATATTCATATTATTGTCAAAACTGCTTTTTATGAAACAAGATTCAATTATATTCCTTTCTCAACTTTTTGAAAATCAATTGGATGGTTAAAATCTCTTACATGAATAAATAGAGCATTGGAATCTTGTCTAGTTCTAATGATATATTTATGTTGTTTTAATCTTAGTTCGAGATTTTTACCAGTTTGACCGTAATAAACTTTATCGCAAATTTTACAAGGAATCTTATTGACACATCCATCAGCATTTTGGGGGGAATTCTTTATCAAAAGTTTTTTTACTGTATCAAGATTTTTGAATACAACTTTAATATTAAAAGTCTTAAGAAGAGAAGGCATATCAACCAAGTTTTCATGGTAAGGGAGAACCAACCAGCCTTATTCAACTAAAAATATGTTGGTTCTCCCTTACTATGAAAACTTGGTTGATATGCCTTCTCTTCGGAAATGAGAGATAATAACTGGGATTTTTCGATGTGTTGCTACAGTTTATAAATGTGAGAAACTGCAACAAGAGACACGTGAGACACGCTGGTGCTCACCTGACGATGGTGAATAAGAAGCAGAGGAACAGTAGAGGAGCAACAGCAGCAGCAGTCGCCATCTTCAGTCTTGTTGGCTGGTCAGAGCGGACACGAGAAGTGAAGTGCTCTCCCGGAGTGCTGCTTACCTTGTGAAGTTCACTTCGTCTGTACTTCTGAAGTTGCTTGTGTTGAGTGGTATTGATGGAGGTGGTGGTAGCGGGAGTGATGCTATTTTTGTTTGATGCTGTCACTGTTATTTACGGTGATCAGCAAATATACTCGCTGGTGAAGGTAGGGTGGATTTCCCCCTTAGCAAAGGCAGTAAAATTCCCCTCCCTGAAGGTCACATCTAGTCGGCCTTCACGGTAATAACTAGGCTCTCCACTCCTACTATTGCTACATCGCAGTTGTAAGAATGACAGATTGAAACAATGGATGGTGAGCATAAAGTCTCCAGCTCTCAGAACCACTGTAAATAGCTAAGACATTCCTGATTATTGTTCTGTCTGGTGTATGTACGAGTACTGTTTGAAGTTCCATTCCTTGACAGCAATCAGTCGGAGATTCCATGATTGTATGATGAATACCGACACAATGAAAATTAGACACAGGTTTGTATTGTATTAATAAAGCGACTGGTTGGCGAAATGTCTACAAATAAAGATACCCAAATGATGCATATTCGTCTAATTCTTCAAATAAAGAACAAAAGGGCACAATACCGTGGCTGGAACATTACACAAATAACCCGTATATAGGAGAAAGAACATTCTTGAATTTCTGATGGGATAGGTATACCAAGAATGTGTCGATCTCCCCTCAGGTGGCAGTTTACAAAATGACTCGCTCCTCAAGCTCCAGATCATTTCATTCTAGCATTTCGAAATTCTTTGGATCATTTCATCAATCTGTGCAGTTATTTGTGTCTCCTGGAACCGTTTTTCTTGTTGTATCCTTTTGGTTAATTAGTCTGCTAATTCTGTTCCGTCTTTGTCTAGTACACATTATGTTCGGTGATTACTGGACCATTTTCCTGAAGGTATAGTTTTTGTTGTCTGGTCTTATTATGCCCTGGATGACGTGGATGAAGGCTGTGACTAGTGCTCATAGATGTCCCTCACCGACTGTTTTCCAGACTGGAGAGCTGAGGTAAGTAGTGACTTACTGTTACTGAGGTGGCTGGCTTGCTGAGGTGGCTGGCTTGCTGAGGTGGCTGGCTTGCTGAGGTGGCTGGCTTGCTGAGGTGGCTGGCTTGCTGAGAAGCAAAGAAGCACAATTGCAGTATAATGCGATCGTTTATCAACATAATGGGCTTTAAGAAGTCACCAACAAATCAACCTGAAGAGGAAGGATGAACCTTTGTATACGTTCTGTCTATTCACTCTATTGCATAGGTGTGTTGGTGGAGAGCTGAATTCCTGGAAGTGATGTCAGTCTGTTACTGTGACACAATGCCTGTCTGCTGGTACTGAGGAACAACAGGGAGTGTCTGCTTGTGTAAGGCAGGTGGGGGGGAGGGAAGTCTGCCTGCAAGGCACAGTAGCACATAGTTGCTTGTTGTGATTTACGCCTTCTTGGCTATCTACTCCCATGGTTCTTGACTGTGTTGGTGGTCTTCTCTTGTTGGCGCGACGATGTTCTGGTCCCAGAGCTGGAAACTCTTCCTCTGTCATGGTTGATGTGGAAAATACTGTATATATTTTCCAGAAATTCAGTATTTATATGTAAATAGATGGCCATACTGTATTTAATAATATTTATGTCATAGAAAACGGAAAGCCTGCGTCTGCGCAGACGGGACTCGCCATCTTGGTTTTGAATTGAACAGAACGTTAGAGTGAATGGGAAGAATTTTTCGTGCTCTAGAGGTTAAAATTGGGCTGACACCTCTCAAATAGGAGGCGAAATTGTTGGATGTGCATTCCTGCATAATTTGAGTATCAGGCGACTGGACAACACAGCTCCAGGAACCTCAGATAAGTCTGTTTATGTTTAATTCTGGCCAGTAATTTCATAAATTTAGACAGTGAGGTTTTCTGGGTATAATACACATTAATCTCCAGTCAAATTGGTGAGTGATATTAAGATACATTTTCCTTCTGTTATGTAATTGTGTTTATATATAATCATTTTTTAATATACAGTCCACAAATTTATATATTTACCAGAATTCCTGATGTATAATTCATTTAATTAATAGGTCCAGAGCAACGTGTGATTATGACAGTGGTAGGTATCGAAGGGTGACTTTTTTGCGACCTAGGTGTCCCAAATTCTTACTTGTCTATGTAACATTGATAAATAATAATTATCTTTGTTATTATTTACTGTTATGTACACAATTAGTTACATTCAGATAAATGCAATTTTCCACAATTAATTTGCCCGTTGGTCCTTCTTGAATCGGAGGTAATTAGTGAAGTCATTAATTGGTTAATTACTTAATAATTATATGTGAAATGACAGAAGGAGGTGGATGTTAAGTTCACAAATTTATTTAATGTGCAGTGGATTATAATTATTACAATATTAATTTTGATAAGTCAAGTCTGGCTAAGTTTATATTAATTTGTATAATATTAATTTGATAAGACAATTCTGGCCAAGATTTATATCAGTGTATGTGTAATTGATAAGCCAGGTGTTGCTAATTATATTAATGTGTATAATATTAATTTTACTTAATGTGTAGTGGATTATAATTATTACAATATTAATTTGTTAAGACAATTCTGGCCAAGATTTATATCAATGTATGTGTAATTGATAAGGCAAGTGTTGCTAATTATATTAATGTGTATAATATTAATTTTGCTATGCCAAATTCTGGCAAGGATTTATATTAATTTGTATAATAATTTTGATAAGCCAAGGCTGGCTAAAGATTTGTATTATTGTACATTTAAAATTTATATATAAATTTCTTACATGTGTAATTGCTAAGCTCAAGTGTAGCTAACATTATTAATGTGTATTTAAAATTTATATTACAATTTTTTACATGTAATTGCTAAGCTCAAGTAGCTAGAATATATTTAAAGGTAAGTTGTACTATTTACCTTTATAAAGTGCATAATTTAGTACATAATCAGTGTTATTAAGTTGAATTTAATACATTGCATCATGGCTGAAAATGAGGAAATTAATATAGAAGACAAACATATGGAATATAGAGTAAAGAAAGCATCAATACAGGCTAGAAAAGTTCATGTAACCAAGGCATATAAGTGCTTGGAACTAATGAATCAAGAAACTGTAAATACTGATGATTTAAAATTGTATTTAGATGCTTTAGGGAATAGATATGATTCATACAAATTATATTACAACAAATATGAAGGAGATTTATTAGTAAACTGTGTAGATGAGACTGAAATAGATCTCATGATTAATCAGTATTATGAATTAGAGGAAAAGATTCTTTCTTGTAAAAATCAGGCCTTGAATAGATTAAAATGTGTAAACCAAGCAGTTGGTCAGTCTGCTCCAACAAATAATGTCTTTGCCATAACTCCCAGAATTGTGTTTGCCTGTGTTTAATCCTGGTGAAAATTGGGAGGAATTTTGGTCAATTTTTAAAGCAGCTGTGCATGACAGGAGTGACCTAGCCTGTGTAACTAAATTATTTTACCTCAAAGGACAGGTAAGAGGAGATGCTTACATACTCATACAAGCCTTTACCAATGTAGATGACTCTTACAAGGAAGCAGTTGACTTGTTGAAAGTCACTTTTGGTATTATAGAACAAAGTAGGTTGGATCTAGTGAATATCATTGTTAATTTAAAATCTCCAGATCACACTTACAAAGGTTTACAGCAGTTTAGAGTTAAACTGGAGAGCACTCTCAAAACTTTAAGTAATAAATATAATCTGAAGGAATCAGACTGGTTATTGAGTGCCATGGTACAGAATAAATTAAGCTGTAAAACACTTGAATGACTCTCGAATAAATATCACAAGGGTTATTTTGGTCTGGAGGAAATAAGACTAGGTCTACAAGAATTAATTGTGCAGTTGCAGACCAGCCAACCAACTCATTTTAAAGATGCAACACATAATAACTCTGAGGTATCTGTCAAGTCTCACAAAGGGAAAAATTATCAGAATGTTAATAATCAAAATTCATTTCCTAGAAAGAGTTGCATAGGTGCATATCAAGTAGCAGGAATCAGAAATAATGATTCTCCACAAGGTAAGAAGAATAAGTACCCTCCTAAGAGTAGCCCAGTTAATAAGAAACCAGTCAAAGAAAAGAGAGATTGTCTCTTCTGCAAGGGTACTCATTTTTCCAAGAATTGCAATGCATACATGGAATGATAAAGTTGAAAGATTGGAGGAACTTGACAGATGTATCAGGTGTTTGGGTAATCACAATGTAAAGGATTATTATGTCAAATTAAACTTCTGTTATCAATGTCACAAAGGAAGACACCATATAGTCATGTGTAAAGGTCTATATGATAATGTTGATAATAACGATAATGTTGACAATCCTGACACAACAGTAGCTAATGTAAAAATTGCTGCTAATGTTAATAATGATGGTTTTACTGAAGTAGCCTTACCTGTGTTACAGGTAAAAATTGATGATAAAAGGCATAAATCTAAAAGTGTAAATGCATTATTGGACCAGGGATCCCAGCATACTTTCATAAAACGTAAATGTCTTGATGGTATGAAAGTACAGATGGGAGGTCCCACAACTTTAAAATTATCTGATTTTCTCTCGGATAAAAGGTCTCAATTGTATGACACTGTTTATGTAACTGTCAGGTTGGGCAATGAGAAAAAACGTGTTAATGCAGTAATTGTAGATAGACTTCCAGAGAAAATATCTACAGTAGGGCTTAGTAAAGCTACAGAAAGACTTTCACATAATGTAAATTTAGCACCTTCTGGGGTAAATGATGATTCTGTAGGCCCAATAAATATTTTGATAGGTAGTGACTATTATGCCTCCTTTGTAAAGGGTATGGTAAAGAAATGTGGTGTCACCCTTTTGAAGACTGCAGGAGGCCATGTAATGTATGGTAGGATTCCTCGTAATAATAATTCATGACTAGAGGAAACTACAAATACCATAACTGTGTGTCTTGCTCATGAAATCGTGCCCCAGTATAATTCTTCCATAGAGGATGGTGTTGAGCCAGTGCATAAATTGTGGGAATTAGACAGCATTGGAATAAATGTAAATGAAGAAAGTCCAGACGATTCTTTTACTCAGGAACAATACCTGAGAGATGCAAAATTTGAATCTGGACAATACTGGGTACGACTTCCGTGGAGACTGAACCATCCAGAATTGCCCACCAATTACAGAATGACATATGGACAATTAAAGGCTCAGCTCCGCGAACTGAGCAAGACACCAGCATTGTTAACTGCCTATAATGATATAATTGCTGAGCAGTTAATTAATAAATTTATAGAAGAGGTACCTCCTGAGCAAGCCAAAATTTATGGTCACTATTTGCCACATCACGGAGTGAAGAAGGATTCTAAGACCACTCCTTTGAGGATTGTGTTTAATTGTAGTGCCAGGAGTAACAAAAATGTACCTAATTTAAATGACTGTTTGATGACAGGTCCGTCGTTGACGGAAAAATTAGGAGATATTAAATTTCAGAGTAAAGAATTATGCCTTTACGGCTGACGTAAGTAAAGCTTTCCTAAGAGTGGGTTTACAAGAGGCTGACCGGGATTGTACCCGCTTCTTATGGCCTGAGAATCCTATTGACCCACGTAGCCCTCTGAAAACCTTTCGCTTTAGGATCGTATTATTTGGTGCTACATCCAGTCCGTTCCTACTTCAAGCGACGATAAATGCACACTTTAAATGTACGGGAAGTCCACTGAGTAAAGTAATGAGCAAACACTTTTATGTGGACAATTTCCTGGGTGTGACATTGTTGCAACCCCTGAATGGGTTACAATGATTATTATGTATATGTAATGTATATTACCTTTTCATTTAATTTTATATTGCTTATATTTGCGATAATAGCTAAATCGTAAATGTATGACTTTATATTATTATTTGACTGTTATATTGTTATTTAGCTTATGTTGTTAGGATGTATATAAAATGTGCTCAGTTAGGCTTGATTGTCAAACTACTGTAATTATCGCTTGTCGCTCGTTATACTGCTGGCTTCTGAGCTGCAGTTGTCCACGTAGCTATCACGTGATCGAGGGGGGGGTGTCCTCACCTCGTGTGAAGTATTCAGTCTGCTAGAGACTCGCTTGCTGGTTGGACAGCTTGTCTGTCTGACAGTCTGCTAGAGACTCGCTTGCTGGTTGGACAGCTTGTCTGTCTGAGAGTCTGCTGGAGACTCGCTTGCTGGTTGGACAGATTGTCTGTCTGACAGTCTGCTAGAGACTCGCTTGGTGGTTGGACAGATTGTCTGTCTCATTATTCTTGTTAGTTCTGTAGAACTTTGTTCACAGAACATTGTATAGACTTTGTGATTTTCGACGTTGTACTGAGGTTGTGTGTCCTATTGACACTCTGAACATCTCAGGTCCCGAGCTATAGCTTCTGACCTAATTTTGTACTGGTTCCTGTGTATTATCACAGTCACAGTTTTTCCTATGCTGAACGTAGATTCAGTTTTATGGGAGTTTTGTAACTTGTGGAGGATCTGCAGATGGTCCCTACTTAGTGTCGTTATATTATTTCCCAGTTCCTGATTCTGTGTCGCAGTCGCTTGATATTGCATTGCTATTGGGCTTAGCATTCTTTGTTGTTCAAGCAGACTGTTCAGGTTGCCAGTCGGTCAAGAAGTTAGTTTATTTGAGGACTTTGTCAGTCACTTGTTTAAGTCTAATTCGAGTCTAGAGACACAGCTAACTACTTAAGAGCACTTATACGCATACACACACTTGTACATATTTGTAATATCTTATTAAATGTTAATGTACCTGACGGTACTTAAGAATTATAAATGTGATATGTGCTTTCAGCACAATAATATTGAACTCGAGAGATTGATTTTATTTTGATTGCTGTAATTAATTTAATTTGATAATATACCTCTAGACAACTTACTACTTAATAAATTTATTAAATTTTAATTTCTCTAGTTAGTAGCCTACCAGTTGTAATCCTAAAGCACTATTGAACCATACTGAATTTAATGGATAATTGGACAAGGATACTGACTACTTGTTATGAAAACCCAGTAACAGGCTGGATGCTAGAAGGGCAGTCCTTTCTAGTATTCACTGGAGATCTCTAAGCTTTTAGAATTGCGTTTTTTGTAACAAATGGGGGCCTGTCCGGGATGCTCTTGATCCAAGGTGTTGGAGAAGTTGTCCAGTTTGACATGCTAGTGAATCTATGATCAAACACTTTGAGTACTTTCCTAATCTGAAGACTTTGAGTTTAGTCTTGTACAACATACCAGGTGGATGTATGTACCTGACTGAGTCTCTTGATCCAAGGAGATGGAAATACTGTTTATGAGTTCTAACTCTAAGACAACCAACACTAAAATTCCTTTTAGGATTATAGTTTCCCATAATCACTCTCTCGTAGTACAATTATTTTCGTGATGTATGCCAAAGTGAAACAGTTAATTGATACTCTGACTTTGTCTGAGTTAAGTACATTAAAACTTCAGACGTGTTGGCAAGTAGCCAAATATCTCGGTGTGACGTATAACAGGAATTACACCGTAGAAACTGTCAGAGCATTAATTAAAGATATATTGTTTCCTGCTCATACAGAGATGTCTGATTATGATTCAGATTCAGAAAGCCTAGTGTCACAATTAGGAAGTATGACTCTATTTGAAGTTGATGAAAGAGCAACTAGAGCAGTAGTGAGCCTCGTGTCTGAGCCTAGTGTAGCTCAGTTCTCGCTCACACCTTCCCGCCTCACTGACACTATAGTACAGAGTGTAGCTGGTAGTATGACACAGCCTAATACTAGTACAGTGTATACTACACCTGTATCTACTTATCCTAGACCAGATCTAGACACTCTAGAGACGGCTGGACCAAGTGTCCGACCTAAGGACCGTCCAGACCATGTTAATTTCCCTACTCCTCCATTACCTACTGGTCCTATCTCTCAGGAACAGTTTGAGAGGTTTGAACGCCTCCTTATGTTGCAGACTGCACAAATAGAGGCACAGAGGAAATTGAACGAAGAAGATTTCCAAAGAGAAAATGTTCGTCTGGGAAGACAACAGACTGATAGATCACAGGACACATTCAATGTGCAGAAAGCTGCATCTATGGTTCCTAAGTTTTTTGAAAGTGACTTAGACACATATTTTGATGTGTTTGAGAACCAGGCACGTGCTATGAACTGGCCACGTAAGCGCTGGGCAACATTGCTTCATACTGCTTTGACGGGAAGAGCTCAAACCTGTACTGCAGCCTTACCATTTGCCAAGTACATTAGTTATGACGCTGTCAAACAAACTATTCTAGAGACGTATAACTTGTTACCTGTAAGTTATCAAAGAGCATTTCGTACGTTACAACGACGACAAGATCAAACTTGTGTAGAGTTTGCTCGTGAGAAAAAAGTTGCATTTGAGAGATGGTCTAGAGCTGCCAAGTGTAACAACTACGAAAGCCTTGTTCAGTTGTTACTACACGAAGAATTTAACAACTGTATGTCTGCTGACATACAAGACTATCTGATCGATCATACTACCTCAGATATTCTGGAAACTGCAGCATTAGCAGACAATTACGAAATTTCTCACAAACTTGTACGTATTAAAACACACAGAAACAAGGTAACTAAAGATTGTCCTAGAAGTTGGCAACCTAAATCAGCTGCTCATTGCCGGCCTGATGTACCTGCTACTGTAACTTCTCGTACCTTTACCAGGAAAGCTCACAATCCTGAATCTGTCTCTGTGGCTAGACAGAAATCTGATATCGAGAAGAAGAAAGTTAAATGTACCTATAGAAAAGGACATACTAGAGAGTATTGCTATAAGTTAGAAAGAGATACGAGATACAGTCGTGCTGCTGGCGCCCCCACTCAAGTCGTATCCTCTTCCGTGCAACAAAGACACCAAAATCCTAGCAATACCTCTGAACCTACTGTTTTAGATAATGTTACTCAGGACAGATGACTAGCGTCAGAAAGTGTATCTGACGAAAAGATTCGTTCAGCGATGAGTCCTTACTTTTCGAGAGATAAAGTAGGATTTGACGAATCACATCTAACTGAGATAATTTCTTTCAGAGACACTGGCAGTTATCTCACGTTATTAAGAGAAGATGTACTGCCCATTACTGACGATACCTATTGCAAGATAGATGTATTGTTAGAAGCCTATGGAGGGGCTGTTATAAAAGTGCCTCTGCACAAAGTTTATATTGAAACAAGCTATTATACTGGTTATATTTCAGTGGGTATATCCAGTGGTGTATTTCCCATCAGGTCAGTGGACTTGTTGATAGGGAACGATATCCTTCATGCTGGTATATGTAAGGAACCACTTGTGATTGATAATAACACTGATGATAATTATGCCATTGAAGCTTGTAGAGAGAAACCTATTTTATTTCCTCTCAGCGCAATTACTAGAGCTATGTCAAAGATTCAACAACCATCCTTGTCTCCTGTTGAATTAGTGGATGACAATGATTTGGGGTTGAATATGTTGTTTAGTGACGCTCTGCGCCCCGGGTCATTAACACTGACTCCCCCCGGTCATCAACCTAGTCAGGACACAACTGACGTTAAATTTCTAACTCATGATGATTTAATCAAGGATCAGTTTGTTGATCAGTCACTGGAAAGACTGAGAGATATAGCAGTTACTGAGAGTGAAGCAAAGGATCTCGATAATTGTTACTATTATAGTAACGGTGTACTGATGGAGAAAAATACATGTAAGTTGTCAGCTGATAGTGTTTCCATCACAGTCAAGCATCTCTTAGTGTTACCAGTTACATTTCGTGAACAAGCCATTGATTTTTCTCACAATAGTCCCATAGGAGGACATTTGGGTGTCAAGAAGACACTCGGTAAACTGGCAAAACATTTTACTTGGCCAAGATGAAGGAAACAGTAGCTGATCATGTGCGACGTTGCCACGTGTGTCAAGTGACAGGCAAGCCAGCGCACTCACCTCCACCTACACCTCTCACTATGAGCTCTAGTAGCAAAGTTCAGTTCACCTGGACTAGTGATTGTTCAGATTTGTTCAAAAGGTTGAAGCATCTGCTTTCCTCTGCTCCAGTGTTGAGTCCTAATTTCAATCTTTCCATCTTTTTACATATAGATGCGAGTTATGCAGTGGGTGCTGTGCTGCTCCAACAGTCAACATCCACTGACATTCTCCATCCTATATATTACTATTCATCAAAGTTTAAACGACACCAGAAAAATTATGCCACTGTTGAGAAAGAGGCTCTAGCTCTTGTGGTGTCCTTTGAACATTTTGAAGAGTATTTGGGCACTTCCCCATTTAAAATTTACGTAATTTTAATGCCCAAATACCTTTTGTTACTTGCTATGTCAAATTCAGTAAAGTAACTTAATCCCTCCAGCCCATAATAACTATATATACTCATGTCATGTCTAATTATTATATTTATATATTCACAGTAATGTTGTGAGAGGAGGAGACAAGCTGAGTGTTGAGTGAGTAGTGTGGTGCGGGTGATGTACTGCGTGACACAACACTGTCCTGTCGCAGACCCCCCCCCTCACTACACACCTTAAGCTGTTTCATACTCAGATGTTCATACTGCCTCGCATTCCACAACCACTACTTAAGAGTGGAATGCAGTCTCCTCTACAATGATCGAGTCTCAACGTGCCCTCCTTGTCAGCGCTATCCTGTCTCTACACTGATGTACATAACCACGAGTATACAGAGATACGATACTGTGTACTGCCCTAGTACCTAGGGGCATATCCTAGTGACGGACGCTGTGAAATTGTAGAGGTGCTTGGCACAAGAGAGACTCGTTAATATTGATATTGATAATATTGATATGAGTAACCAGAAATAATGTGAAAGACATTCATGCAACTCCTAGTGCGACCCTCTGTCGTGTTGGGGGGGGTGTTGCAACCCCTGAATGGGTTACAATGATTATTATGTATATGTAATGTATATTACCTTTTCATTTAATTTTATATTGCTTATATTTGCGATAATAGCTAAATCGTAAATGTATGACTTTATATTATTATTTGACTGTTATATTGTTATTTAGCTTATGTTGTTAGGATGTATATAAAATGTGCTCAGTTAGGCTTGATTGTCAAACTACTGTAATTATCGCTTGTCGCTCGTTATACTGCCGGCTTCTGAGCTGCAGTTGTCCACGTAGCTATCACGTGATCGAGGGGGGGGTGTCCTCACCTCGTGTGAAGTATTCAGTCTGCTAGAGACTCGCTTGCTGGTTGGACAGCTTGTCTGTCTGACAGTCTGCTAGAGACTCGCTTGCTGGTTGGACAGCTTGTCTGTCTGAGAGTCTGCTGGAGACTCGCTTGCTGGTTGGACAGATTGTCTGTCTGACAGTCTGCTAGAGACTCGCTTGGTGGTTGGACAGATTGTCTGTCTCATTATTCTTGTTAGTTCTGTAGAACTTTGTTCACAGAACATTGTATAGACTTTGTGATTTTCGACGTTGTACTGAGGTTGTGTGTCCTATTGACACTCTGAACATCTCAGGTCCCGAGCTATAGCTTCTGACCTAATTTTGTACTGGTTCCTGTGTATTATCACAGTCACAGTTTTTCCTATGCTGAACGTAGATTCAGTTTTATGGGAGTTTTGTAACTTGTGGAGGATCTGCAGATGGTCCCTACTTAGTGTCGTTATATTATTTCCCAGTTCCTGATTCTGTGTCGCAGTCGCTTGATATTGCATTGCTATTGGGCTTAGCATTCTTTGTTGTTCAAGCAGACTGTTCAGGTTGCCAGTCGGTCAAGAAGTTAGTTTATTTGAGGACTTTGTCAGTCACTTGTTTAAGTCTAATTCGAGTCTAGAGACACAGCTAACTACTTAAGAGCACTTATACGCATACACACACTTGTACATATTTGTAATATCTTATTAAATGTTAATGTACCTGACGGTACTTAAGAATTATAAATGTGATATGTGCTTTCAGCACAATAATATTGAACTCGAGAGATTGATTTTATTTTGATTGCTGTAATTAATTTAATTTGATAATATACCTCTAGACAACTTACTACTTAATAAATTTATTAAATTTTAATTTCTCTAGTTAGTAGCCTACCAGTTGTAATCCTAAAGCACTATTGAACCATACTGAATTTAATGGATAATTGGACAAGGATACTGACTACTTGTTACGAAAACCCAGTAACAGGCTGGATGCTAGAAGGGCAGTCCTTTCTAGTATTCACTGGAGATCTCTAAGCTTTTAGAATCGCGTTTTTTGTAACAGACATCACCTGAAGAGGAACTGTTAATGACTTATGGAGAGGCTAATAAAATAATGCAAAGTGCAAATATGCCTCTGAGAGAATGGAATAGTAATTCGTCCAAATTGAAGGACAAAATAAGTAAAGATTACCCTGGAGATGAAGTGCCAAAATGTAGTAATGTATTGGGTTTAAATTGGGATACTGAGAGAGATTTGTTAATGTTAAAACCTAATAATTACAGTATGCCCAATAAATTAACAAAGAGAGTTTTGCTTGCTGAAGTTTCCAAATGTTTTGATCCACTAGGTTTAGTGTCACCCCTTACTATAAGAGGGAAATTATTAATTCAGGAAACATGGAAACTTAAATGTGCTTGGGATGAAATTCAACCTGAGGAATTCATTAACAGGTGGGATGAATTAATTGGTGATTATGAAAAAATTCAAATGTTGGAGTTCCCACGCCAGGTGGCCAATCCAAATGGGAAAAATAAACTCCACATTTTTTGTGATGCTTCAAAATTGGCATATGGAGCAGTTGCTTACCTTCAATGTAATAGTGTTATTTCTCTTGTTATGTCTAAGGCTAAAGTGTCTCCAATTAAATCACGTACCTTGCCTCAGTTGGAATTAACAGCCATTTATGTAGGTGTCAAATTAGCTAATTATATAAGAAATAAGTTGCAGAAGATAAATGTTAGTGACACTGTAATTTGGTCTGATAATGAGGTATCCTTACAATGGATTCGCAATGGAAACAGTAAAATTGTGTACGTACAAAACAGAGTCACTGAAATTTATCAGATGCAAGAGAAGTATAATAGTTTGGGTCAGCATATGTTAACATTTAATCATATACCTGGTGAGGAGAATCCAGCTGATTTCTTGTCTCGAGGTTTACCTTATGCTAAATTTGTAAATGCTGTATCATGGTTTAAAGGACCAAGCTGGTTGGTAAATAAAGCTAATTGACCTGTACAAAAGGCGTATATTGCTCCTGTTGAAATTACTGTGACCACCACTCCAATAATTTGTCCTTCCTTAGCCATTGATATAAATAGGTATTGTTCTTTACCCAAACTGATCAATGTAACTAAGTTGGTGTTTAAATTTCTAAACAAGATAAATATTTCATATAAGTTTTCACATCCTCTTGAATATTGGATAAAGAGGGTACAGGAGGAAATCTATGGAAATGAGATTAAATTGATGATGGAAAGAAAAATTGTGAAAGGTTCTATAATAGAGAAATTGGGGCTGTATTTAGAGAACAATGTAATTAGGTGCAGAGGTAGGTTACAAAATGCTGAATTGGGTGATTATGCTAAACACCCTATCTTACTGCCCAAAACTCATCATCTAACAAATTTGATTGTTCTAAATGCCCATAAAAATGTAATGCATGGTGGGGTACAAGATACCTTAAATTGTATTAGGGAAATTTTCTGGATTCCACAAGGACGGCAAAGTGTAAAAAGGGTGATTAAATCTTGTGTAATATGTCGCCGTGTGGATGCCAGATCCTATATGTACCCAGGTCCTCCACCGTTGCCAAATCAGCAATTTGAGTCGTTTAGCAATGACCTCCGCCTGGCCGCAGTGTGGAAAATACTGTATATATTTTCCAGAAATTCAGTATTTATATGTAAATAGATGGCCATACTGTATTTAATAATATTTATGTCATAGAAAACGGAAAGCCTGCGTCTGCACAGACGGGACTCGCCATCTTGGTTTTGAATTGAACAGAACGTTAGAGTGAATGGGAAGAATTTTTCGTGCTCTAAAGGTTAAAATTGGGCTGACACCTCTCAAATAGGAGGCGAAATTGTTGGATGTGCATTCCTGCATAATTTGAGTATCAGGCGACTGGACAACACAGCTCAAGGAACCTCAGATAAGTCTGTTTATGTTTAATTCTGGCCAGTAATTTCGTAAATTTAGACAGTGAGGTTTTCTGGGTATAATACACATTAATCTCCAGTCAAATTGGTGAGTGATGTTAAGATATATTTTCCTTCTGTTATGTAATTGTGTTTATATATAATCATTTTTTAATATACAGTCCACAAATTTATATATTTACCAGAATTCCTGATGTATAATTCATTTAATTAATAGGTCCAGAGCAACTTGTGGTTATGACAGTGGTAGGTATCGAAGGGGGACATGTTTTGCGACCTAGGTGTCCCAAATTCCTACTTGTCTATGTAACATTAATAAATAATAATTATCTTTGTTATCATTTACTGTTATGTACATAATTAGTTACATTCAGATAAATGCAATTTTCCACAGTTGACATCAAGACTGTTAAGTTTTCTCCTGTACCTGTTTGTTGTTGATTGATTCAGGGTTAGGAGAGAGCTTCTGGCTGGATCACCCGAGTCTTCCACTCTGCTTACAGAGAGCGTAGCATCTCTGAGCAGTGTGGATTCCAGGCATACCAGGCATAGTGCTTTTGTTAGCTAAAAGGACACAAGTGCAAGTAATGAGACATTTTACTGTGGAAACGTTTAGTTTTCCAGGAGTTTCGTCGAGCCGTAAGCGAAACGTTGCCACAATAAAATGTCACATTAGTTGCACTTTTGTCCTTTCACCTAGCATATTGTCTTTAATTCTACTAACATTATTACATAGTGCTTTTGTTTACAGGTGCAGCATCGTGTAGTTATTACTTCGGCATTCTTGAAATTGTTCCTTCAATTTGGGTTTTGTTAAATCTATTGAATCTTACTACTTTATATTTAACATACAGCTTAGCCTTGTGTTTTTAGAACATGTTTGTATATAATATCTTTATATTTGTGTCTCTGGTGTGGGTGTGGGAGTGAGTTATGTGGGTGTGGGAGTGAGTTATGGGAGTGTGGGAGTGAGTTATGTGTGGGAGTGAGTTATGTGGTTGTGGGAGCGAGTTATGTGAGTGTGGGAGTGAGTTATGTGGTTTTGGGAGTGAGTTATGCGAGCGTGGGAGTGAGTTATGTGGGTGTGGGAGTTATGCGAGTATGGGATCAAGTTATGTGGGTGTGGGAGTAAGTTATGTGGGTGTGGGAATATTACGAACACGGGCAAAGAATGGCCTGTAACCTGGTCGTAATGGGTTTTTGGAGCAAAACAAACTCAGCAGTACAGGAGTTGAATGTAAGTGTACCTCACGGTGACGAAGAATTGCAAAAACAGAAGCCAGAGAGAAAGCACCGTATTCAACCAGCTAATAGGCAAGTCTGGCAAATGCTGACTGCAGGTGAACCACGTCGCCTCAGTATTTGGCAGGCTTGCCTGTGATTGGACAGTGAACCAAGGTACTTATTTAACGACAGGTACCCTAAAATCGTTAAACCCGTAGCAACTGGTTCACTGGTTGGGAGGCAGCCTATATGGGAGTGTGTACATACGCCTAAAAAATTGTAACATACTCTTTGCATAGTAGACGGAGTGCGTTATGGGAATGTGGGAGTGAGTTATGTGGTCGTGGGAGTGAGTGGGAGTGAGTTATGTGGGTGTGTGTAAGCTGTAAGAATGTGGTTAAACATAAATACGTATCTGTAAGAACAAAAATAATAGGGTCAGAAGCTGGGGTTTTGAGCAGTCAGACATAAGTAAATAGACGAGGATAACAGGCCAAGACTAGCACTCATCATCCTCAGCATGTCTAGGTTAGGAAGAAAACATTGTAAATTGCCCCTAAACAGCTTAGTTACGAGCCCAAGCACTAGCGCTCAACCTCATCAAACACAAATAAGGCAAATCTGTAACACCTGGGCATCTTATCACGAATAAGGTTCTTCCTCAGTCCGGTACAGAGATGAATAGTGGAAAATGAGGAGTTTGAGATAAGCATTTTTTTTTTATTTTCAATACGTTTACAGAGGTGAAAAATATAGTAAAGAGCAGATGCAATGTTGAGGTAATGAGTATGTGATGAGTCCGTCAGTCTTGACATCACAAGTGCAGGTTCCTACAGCTGAATCATACACCAGCGTATAACCGAGAATTTGACTCATGTTATTCTAGACCATGTTATGTTACACCTACATCGTGACGGTCGTCAGGTGACGACATATCTTACACTCAGCTAAACCTGACCTGACTGCTACTATACATAACCTGACCTGACTGCTACTATACATAACCTGACCTGACTGCTACTATACATAACCTGACCTGACTGCTACTATACATAACCTGACCTGACTGCTACTACACATAACCTGACCTGACTGCTACTATACATAACCTGACCTGACTGCTACTATACATAACCTGACCTGACTGCTACTATACATAACCTGACCTGACTGCTACTATACATAACCTGACCTGACTGCTACTATACATAACCTGACCTGACTGCTACTATACATAACCTGACCTGACTGCTACTACACATAACCTGACCTGACTGCTACTATACATAACCTGACCTGACTGCTACTATACATAACCTGACCTGACTGCTACTATACATAACCTGACCTGACTGCTACTATACATAACCTGACCTGACTGCTACTACACATAACCTGACCTGACTGCTACTATACATAACCTGACCTGACTGCTACTATACATAACCTGACCTGACTGCTACTATACATAACCTGACCTGACTGCTACTATACATAACCTGACCTGACTGCTACTATACATAACCTGACCTGACTGCTACTATACATAACCTGACCTGACTGCTACTATACATAACCTGACCTGACTGCTACTATACATAACCTGACCTGACTGCTACTATACATAACCTGACCTGACTGCTACTATACATAACCTGACCTGACTGCTACTACACATAACCTGACCTGACTGCTACTATACATAACCTGACCTGACTGCTACTATACATAACCTGACCTGACTGCTACTATACATAACCTGACCTGACTGCTACTATACATAACCTGACCTGACTGCTACTATACATAACCTGACCTGACTGCTACTATACATAACCTGACCTGACTGCTACTATACATAACCTGACCTGACTGCTACTATACATAACCTGACCTGACTGCTACTATACATAACCTGACCTGACTGCTACTATACATAACCTGACCTGACTGCTACTACACATAACCTGACCTGACTGCTACTATACATAACCTGACCTGACTGCTACTACACATAACCTGACCTGACTGCTACTACACATAACCTGACCTGACTGCTACTACACATAACCTGACCTGACTGCTACTATACATAACCTGACCTGACTGCTACTACACATAACCTGACCTGACTGCTACTATACATAACCTGACCTGACTGCTACTACACATAACCTGACCTGACTGCTACTACACATAACCTGACCTGACTGCTACTATACATAACCTGACCTGACTGCTACTACACATAACCTGACCTGACTGCTACTACACATAACCTGACCTGACTGCTACTATACATAACCTGACCTGACTGCTACTACACATAACCTGACCTGACTGCTACTATACATAACCTGACCTGACTGCTACTACACATAACCTGACCTGACTGCTACTACACATAACCTGACCTGACTGCTACTATACATAACCTGACCTGACTGCTACTACACATAACCTGACCTGACTGCTACTACACATAACCTGACCTGACTGCTACTATACATAACCTGACCTGACTGCTACTACACATAACCTGACCTGACTGCTACTATACATAACCTGACCTGACTGCTACTACACATAACCTGACCTGACTGCTACTACACATAACCTGACCTGACTGCTACTATACATAACCTGACCTGACTGCTACTATACATAACCTGACCTGACTGCTACTACACATAACCTGACCTGACTGCTACTATACATAACCTGACCTGACTGCTACTACACATAACCTGACCTGACTGCTACTATACATAACCTGACCTGACTGCTACTATACATAACCTGACCTGACTGCTACTGCACATAACCTGACCTGACTGCTACTACACATAACCTGACCTGACTGCTACTATACATAACCTGACCTGACTGCTACTATACATAACCTGACCTGACTGCTACTATACATAACCTGACCTGACTGCTACTACACATAACCTGACCTGACTGCTACTATACATAACCTGACCTGACTGCTACTATACATAACCTGACCTGACTGCTACTTTACATAACCTGACCTGACTGCTACTACACATAACCTGACCTGACTGCTACTACACATAACCTGACCTGACTGCTACTACACATAACCTGACCTGACTGCTACTATACATAACCTGACCTGACTGCTACTATACATAACCTGACCTGACTGCTACTACACATAACCTGACCTGACTGCTACTACCCATAACCTGACCTGACTGCTACTACACATAACCTAACCTGACTGCTACTATACATAACCTGACCTGACTGCTACTACACATAACCTGACCTGACTGCTACTACTGGAGTTTACCTGGAGTTTACCTGGAGAGAGTTTCGGGGGTCAATGCCCCCGCGGCCCGGTCTGTGACCAGGCCTCCTGGTGGATCAGCGCCTGATCAACCAGGCTGTTGCTGCTGGCTGCACGCAAACCAACGTACGAGCCACAGCCCGGCTGATCAGGAACTGACTTTAGGTGCTTGTCCAGTGCCAGCTTGAAGACTGCCAGGGGTCTGTTGGTAATCCCCCTTATGTGTGCTGGGAGGCAGTTGAACAGTCTCGGGCCCCTGACACTTATTGTATGGTCTCTTAACGTGCTAGTGACACCCCTGCTTTTCATTGGGGGGATGGTGCATCGTCTGCCAAGTCTTTTGCTTTCGTAGTGAGTGATTTTCGTGTGCAAGTTCGGTACTAGTCCCTCTAGGATTTTCCAGGTGTATATAATCATGTATCTCTCCCTCCTGCGTTCCAGGGAATACAGGTTTAGAAACCTCAAGCGCTCCCAGTAATTGAGGTGTTTTATCTCCGTTATGCGCGCCGTGAAAGTTCTCTGTACATTTCCTAGGTCGGCAATTTCACCTGCCTTGAAAGGTGCTGTTAGAGTGCAGCAATATTCCAGCCTAGATATATTAGAATACACTGCCAGATATATTACAGTACACTGCCAGATATAGTACAGTACACTGCCAGATATATTACAATACACTGCCAGGTATATTACAGTACACTGCCAGATATAATACAGTACACTGCCAGATATATTACAATACACTGCCACATATATTACAGCACACTGCCAGATACATTACAGTACACTGCCAGATATATTGCAATACACTGCCAGATATATTACAATACACTGCCAGATATATTACAACACACTGCCAGATATATTACAGTACACTGCCAGATATATTACAATACACTGCCAGATATATTACAATACACTGCCAGATATATTACAATAAACTGCAAGATATATTACAGTACACTGCCAGATATATTACAATACACTGCCAGATATATTACAATACACTGCAAGATATATTACAGTACACTGCCAGATATATTACAGTACACTGCCAGATATATTACAATACACTGCAAGATATATTACAATACACTGCCAGATATATTACAGTACACTGCCAGATATATTACAATACACTGCCAGATATATTACAATACACTGCCAGATATATTACAATACACTGCCAGATATATTACAGTACACTGCCAGATATATTACAATACACTGCCAGATATATTACAATACACTGCCAGATATATTACAATACACTGCCAGATATATTACAATACACTGCAAGATATATTACAGTACACTGCCAGATATATTACAG
Organism: Cherax quadricarinatus; assembly: GCF_038502225.1. Classification (NCBI taxonomy): domain Eukaryota; kingdom Metazoa; phylum Arthropoda; class Malacostraca; order Decapoda; family Parastacidae; genus Cherax; species Cherax quadricarinatus. Next base: position 25,874,375 of record NC_091346.1, on the reverse strand, counting down.
TACACTGCCAGATATATTACAGTACACTGCCAGATATATTACAATACACTGCCAGATATATTACAATACACTGCCAGATATATTACAATACACTGCCAGATATATTACAGTACACTGCCAGATATATTACAGTACACTGCCAGATATATTACAATACACTGCAAGATATATTACAGTACACTGCCAGATATATTACAATACACTGCCAGATATATTACAGTACACTGCCAGATATATTACAATACACTGCCAGATATATTACAGTACACTGCCAGATATATTACAATACACTGCCAGATATATTACAGTACACTGCCAGATATATTACAATACACTGCCAGATATATTACAGTACACTGCCAGATATATTACAGTACACTGCCAGATATATTACAATACACTGCCAGATATATTACAATACACTGCCAGATATATTACAGTACACTGCCAGATATATTACAATACACTGCCAGATATATTACAATACACTGCCAGATATATTACAGTACACTGCCAGATATATTACAATACACTGCCAGATATATTACAGTACACTGCCAGATATATTACAGTACACTGCCAGATATATTACAATACACTGCCAGGTATATTACAGTACACTGCCAGATATATTACGATACACTGCCAGATATATTACAATACACTGCCAGATATATTACAATACACTGCCAGATATATTGCAATACACTGCCAGATATATTACAATACACTGCAAGATATATTGCAGTACACTGCCAGATATATTACAATACACTGCCAGATATATTACAATACACTGCAAGATATATTACAGTACACTGCCAGATATATTATAATACACTGCAAGATATATTACAGTACACTGCCAGATATATTACAATACACTGCCAGATATATTGCAATACACTGCCAGATATATTACAATACACTGCAAGATATATTACAATACACTGCCAGATATATTACAATACACTGCCAGATATGTTGCAATACACTGCCAGATATATTACAATACACTGCAAGATATATTACAATACACTGCCAGATATATTACAATACACTGCAAGATATATTACAGTACACTGCCAGATATATTACAATACACTGCCAGATATATTACAATACACTGCAAGATATATTACAATACACTGCCAGATATATTACAATACACTGCAAGATATATTACAGTACACTGCCAGATATATTACAATACACTGCCAGATATATTACAATACACTGCAAGATATATTGCAGTACACTGCCAGATATATTACAATACACTGCCAGATATATTACAATACACTGCAAGATATATTACAGTACACTGCCAGATATATTACAATACACTGCCAGATATATTGCAATACACTGCCAGATATATTACAATACACTGCAAGATATATTACAATACACTGCCAGATATATTACAATACACTGCAAGATATATTACAGTACACTGCCAGATATATTACAATACACTGCCAGATATATTGCAATACACTGCCAGATATATTACAATACACTGCAACATATATTACAATACACTGCCAGATATATTACAATACACTGCCAGATATATTACAATACACTGCCAGATATATTACAATACACTGCAAGATATATTACAATACACTGCAAGATATATTACAGTACACTGCCAGATATATTACAATACACTGCAAGATATATTACAGTACACTGCCAGATATATTACAATACACTGCCAGATATATTACAATACACTGCCAGATATATTACAATACACTGCAAGATATATTACAATACACTGCCAGATATATTACAATACACTGCCAGATATATTACAATACACTGCCAGATATATTACAGTACACTGCAAGATATATTACACTACACTGCCAGATATATTACAATACACTGCCAGATATATTACTAGTGTCGATATTGAATAGGTATTCGACTGATATATTCAGTGATATACCCAGTTATACTAATTTAAACTTCCTAACCTGAGTAGCAATATACTGCATGACCAGAACTTTTGTTGCGTATTTGTTGCTTAAGCTAAATCTTTCTCCCGTTAACTCCTACTATCTTTATCTTATTTTGCCACCTCTCCCGGTCTCTTTCTTCTACCTGGGGGTTGTCTACCTGGGGGTGTCTACCTGGAGGGTGTCTACCTGGAGGGTGTCTTCCTGGTGGGTGTCTACCTGGTGGGTGTCTACCTGGAAGGTGTCTACATGGAGGGTGTCTACCTGGAGGGTGTCTTCCTGGAGGGTGTCTACCTGGAGGGTGTCTACCTGGAGGGTGTCTACCTGGAGGGTGTCTACCTGGAGGGTGTCTGCCTGGAGGGTGTCTACCTGGAGGGCGTCTTCCTGGACGGTGTCTACCTGGAGGGTGTCTTCCTGGAGGGTGTCTACCTGCAGGGTGTCTACCTGGAGGGTGTCTACCTGGAGGGTGTCTTCCTGAAGGGTGTCTTCCAGGAGGGTGTCTACCTGGAGGGTGTCTACCTGGGGGGTGTCTACCTGGAGGGTGTCTACCTGGAGGGTGTCTTCCTGAAGGGTGTCTTCCTGGAGGGTGTCTACCTGGAGGGTGTCTACCTGGAGGGTGTCTACCTGGAGGGTGTTTGCCTGGAGGGCGTCTACCTGGAGGGTGTTTGCCTGGAGGGCGTCTACCTGGAGGGTGTCTTCCTGGAGGGTGTTCCGGTGATCAACGGCCTCCAATACCTCTCGGTGATTCCCTTATCCTCACCGACCGTGCTGTGTTGCGTTCGTTGGACTGCGTAACAGCATGTTCAAACCAGGTCTTGATTCACTATGAGACTTGGTCTGGGACCAGGTCGCAGGGGGCGTTGACCCCCCGGTAATCGTCTTCAGTCGTTCCAATGGTATTATACAGTCAGCCAGACCCTCGTTGGCGTACATCAGACTGTGCTACCACTACTAGACCCTGCTACCACCACCAGACCATGGTACCACTACCAGAGCCTGCTACCACTACCAGACCCTGCTGAGACTACCAGACCATGGTACCACTACTAGACCCTGCTACCACTACTAGACCCTGCTACCACTACCAGACCCTGCTACCACTACCACACCATGGTACCACTACCAGGCCCTGCTACCACTACTAGACCCTGCTACCACTACTAGACCCTGCTATCACTACCAGAACCTGCTGCCACTACCAGACCCTGCTACCACTACCAGACCCTGCTACCACTACCAGAGCCTATTACCACTACCAGACCCTGCTACGACTACCAGACCCTGCTACTACTACCAGACCCTGCTATCACTACCAGACCTTGCTACCACTACCAGAGCCTGCTACCATTACCAGACCCTGCTACCACTGCCAGACCCTGCTACCACTACCAGACCCTGCTTCTACCAGAGCCTTCTTCTACTATCAGACCCTGTTTACCCTACTATACCCTACTTCCACCACCAGACCCTGTTACCACTACTAGACCCTGCTACAACTACTGGACCCTGCTGCCATTACTAGACCCTGTTACCACTACCAGACCATGCTACTATTACTAGACCCTGCTACCACTACTAGACCACGCTACCATTACTAGACCTTGCTACCACTACTAGACCCTGCTTTTACTAGACCCTGCTACTACTACCAGACCCTGACACCACTATTAGACAATGCTACCACTACTAGACCCTACTTCTGCTACCAGACCCTGCTTTTTCCCGACCCTTTTTCTACCAGACCCTTGTAGATGAATGGTTCACAGAACCGACACGTTGATAAATTAGACACAGGCGCAACTCTTGGGTATCTTTATTAAGGAAACATTTCGCCACACAGTGGCTTCATCAGTCCATACAAAGGAGAATCTTGAAGAACAGGGGTAGAATGAGGTTGAGGGACTGATTACCTCATTCTACCCCTGTTCTTCAAGATTCTCCTTTGTATGGACTGATGAAGCCACTGTGTGGCGAAACGTTTCCTTAATAAAGATACCCAAGAGCTGCACATGTGTCTAATTTATCTACCAGACCCTGTTTGCTCTACCAGACCCTACTTCCACTTCCAGACCCTGTTACCACTACTAGACCCTCCTTCCACTACCAGTTCCTGCTACCACTACCAGACCCTGCTTCCACTACCAGACCCTGCTTCCACTACCAGATCCTGCTACCACTACTAGACCCTGCTACTACTGTCAGACCCTGATTAAATTACCAGATCCTGCTGCCACTACCGGGCCTTCCTACCACTACGAGACCCTGCTACCACTACCAGACCCTGCTACCACTACCAGACCCTGCTACCACTACCAAACCCTGCTATCACTACCAGATCCTGCTACCACTACCAGATCCTGCTACCACTGCCAGGCCCTGCTACCACTACCAGAAACTGCTACCAATGCCTGACCCTGCTACCACTACCAGACCCTGCTGCCACTACCAGACCCTGCTTCTACCAGACCTTTCTTCTACTATCAGACCCTGTTTACCCTATCATACCCTACTTCCACTACCAGACCCTGTTACCACTACTAGACCCTGCTACAACTACTAGACCCTGCTACCATTACTAGACCCCGTTACCACTACCAGACCCTGCTACCATTACTAGACCCTGTTACCACTACTAGACCACGCTACCACTACTAGACCTTGCTACAACTACTAGACCCTGCTCTCAGTAGTAGTAGTTACCAGTCTCAGTAGTAGTAACCAGTTACCAGTAACCGGTCGTTGAGTCAACGGACGGTTACTGGTAACTGGTTACTACTACTGAGACTGGTAACTACTACTACTGAGACTGCTACCATTACTAGACCCTGCTACTGCTACCAGAACCTGCTACCACTACCAGACCCTGCTACCACTACCAGACCCTGCTACTACTACCAGGCCCTGCTACCACTACCAGAGCCTGCTACCACTACCAGTCCCTGCTGCCACTACCAGAGCCTGCTCCTACCAGATCCTGCTACCACTACCAGATCCTGCTACCACTACCAGAGCCTGCTACCTCTACCAGACCCTGCTGCCACTACCAGACCCTGCTACGACTACCAGACCCTGCTACCTCTGCCAGACCTTGCTACCACTAACAGACCCTGCTACCACTACCAGACCCTGCAACCACTACTAGACCCTGCTACCACTACCAGACCTTGCTACCACTACCAGAGCCTGCTACCATTACCAGACCCTGCTACCACTACCAGATCCTGCTACCACTACCAGAGCCTGCTGCCATTACCAGACCCTGCTACCAATACCAGGCCCTGCTACCACTACCAGACCCTGCTACCACTACCAGAGCCTGCTACCATTACCAGACCCTGCTACCACTACCAGACCCTACTACCACTACCAGACCCTGCTTCTACCAGACCCTTCTACTATCAGACCCTGTTTACCCTATCATACCCTACTTCCACTACCAGACCCTGTTACCACTACTAGACCCTGCAACGACTACTAGACCCTGCTACCATTACTAGACCCTGTTACCACTACCAGACCCTGCTACCATTACTAGACCCTTTTACCACTACTAGACCTTGCTACAACTACTAGACCCTGCTACCATTACTAGACCCTGCTACTACTACCAGAACCTGCTACCACTACCAGACCCTGCTACCACTACCAGACCCTGCTACTACTACCAGACCCTGCTACCACTACCAGAGCCTGCTACCACTACCAGACCCTGCTGCCACTACCAGAGCCTGCTCCTACCAGATCCTGCTACCACTACCAGAACCTGCTACCACTACCAGAGCCTGCTACCACTTCCAGACCCTGCTGCCACTACCAGA